>NW_021703772.1:86105874-86200874 GCF_005190385.1 Monodon monoceros | reverse complement strand
AAAACCTAGAGGAAAGTCCAGTATATTATTGTCCTAGAAATGGTTTGATCTGTGAAAATAGTATATTTTTCTATGGCTTAGAACAACTAAAGGTTCTGTACCAGAGAATTATTTTTCTTATCAAGATAGCACATACTCATTATAGAAAATATGTAAAATGCATTTAAAATGGGGAAGAAAGTGATCTATATTCCTGTTATTCAAAGATAACTTATCATGGCTAATATTTTGGTATATTTTTCTACAGTCTTTTTAATTAGCTGTTTAGCAAAGCTATAATTATATGGTATCTAAGCAATTGTACAATTTAAAGTTGTCTCTTTTAACAGATTACAAAAATAATAAATATTTATTGAAGCTAACTTGAACAGAAAAGTAAAAAGAAAAAAATTAAAATTACTCTGAATTTCATCATTGTATTTTGTAGATATTTCCTTTTGACCTGTTTGTTCTGCATTTTTTCCCCTGGACTTTTAAAAACATATGCAACATAGGATAATTTGTATATAATACTTATCATTGCTTAATTGTTCAGTCTTTATCACTTTAATTGTCCTCTGATTCAGTTTTTTCAGTACAGTTATTATAGATATAAAGGATGTTTACTAAAGACTCAGTTTTTTCAATACACTTATTATTGTTTACTAAAGATTCAGGAGTAAACATTCTGCTATTCTCTGAAGCTTTGATTTTTGCGAAGGGAAAACTTTAGTAACTCTCCAGTGCAATGTTCTAATAACGGTGTTTGCTAGCAAATGCCAGAACTGAATAGCATCAGTCACTGTTTTAAATGGTCATTAGAGCTTTCACCTGAACTATGAAGGGTGGAGCCCAAGAAAATCATTTCCTGGTACTGAGAATGAAATGGAAGCCAGAGAGAAATAATTCAATGGAGCCTTCTGAGTCTGAGGTCCAAATAAGTATAAAAAGATACTTAGTTTCATTTATAGTGTCTCTCTTCTTGAGTTCTAAATTTTGATTCGTTAGTCAGTAGGGCTTACATAATAAACCTTCAAGTAAACTTTTCAAGAAAGCAGTGCTATTATAAATCTTTGCATAGATGAGCATGTCTTTCTGTTATCCTAACATGAAAAAGATGATTGAAGTGTGCACACAGTTTTAAGACCACAGTTTTCCCTCTGAACAACAGATACTGCTTTTACTTCAGAATTTAGTGAGATAAGTCTTAGGAAAGCCTGCATGACTGCTTAACTTAGTTTTATTTTTGTTCTAATAATTGTATGATAGTGCTTGATCTTCATCATTACAAAGTTTTGCCAAACTATATGAAAATAATATATCTACCCAATGATGTTTTCTTAGAACCTAGCTGTCATTTGTAAAGAGAGAGTTTTTTTCACTCACAGACATTTTCTTTAATTTTGTCTTTGATTATTGAATATTTTTCAAATGTTCTGGTTTCTTCCTCCAGTACACTTACAAGTTGTAGATAATCTCTCAATTCTCTGACTTCCAACATGTCTCCTTCCTATCATTTTTTGTTTCCACATTCTGGGGAAGCTTCTCTAGTTTGTCATCCATATCTCTGACCTAATTTTTCTACAATGACAGTTTGGCCTTTAATGTAAAATTTAATTTTGTTTTGCATTTTTAGATTTCACACTGTCTTTCCTCACCATCTATCTCCTTATCATCTCATCCTAGTATGTTTTCATCTTATCCAGTTCTCTCCCTATGGCTTGCTGATCCTTTTGATTAGACTCCTTGATATACAAAATTCTGTTGAAAATACTAAGTAGTTTCCTAATTGTCTCATGGTCATTGTGAGAGTTCTGCATTTCTGAGCATTGTTCTCTTACCTGAAATGAGTTTTTTCATAGGCCACGCGTTGTTGGAAATTTCGTTATGTTTACTCATCTCAAAAGGTGGAAATGCATGCAACATTCTGTGCACATTGCATTTTGCCTTTCACCCTCTGCTTTAGTTTTAGGCTAATCTTTGTCCTGGAGTACCATCCAGTTGACACATTGATAATCACAGCTCTTATATTTATTCTTTTCTAGCACACTTACTGACTTGTGGCCCTACTATCCTGATGATATTTCTCCCACCATGTTTCTTGACTCACTGGCATTCTAAAAGATGAATGACATCCAACATTAGAATTCCAAGAATGTGTTCCTAATAGAATTTTGCCAGTCTCCACCTCCCTCCTACGTTTTCCATATGGGACTACAATTCCTGTGGTGATATGCGCCATCATCTGTCTTCCACTCTCAATTATTATTATTATTGTTATTATTATTGTTATTATTATTATTCTGCCTTCCATTCTCAATCTCCTTGGTTATTTTGTGGAAATTGCTATCTCTAAATTGTTGCAGGCAAAAGAGAAGTCTTCATGTATAGTTAGAAGGGCAGAGGACAGGTGAGGAAGGGAAGAAGGAAACTATACTATTCACAGTACTCAACACTATCAGCTGAGGAAAGGGAGTTTTTGGTTGGCACAGACCTTGAGTCTTTGATTCTGAAATCAGACAGTTGAAGAAAGAAAGAGAAGGATGTTTCTATCTGCTCTGAGAAAGACAGGCTCTCTGGTTCAATAGTTCAATAGCACAAGCGGTCCCACTTGTGCTGGCACTCTCCAGTTAAATTCCATCTGTCTTGAAGGAAATTACTATTAACTTTTTGTCACCACGTTGCCTGTGAGTCCCTGTTTAAGAATTCTAGTCTTTTTTCTTTGTCTTCAAGCATATTTAGTGACAAGTTCCAAGAGGTGGTTAGGTGTTGCCAATCAGATGCCATTTTTAAACCAAAAGTCAAGATTTGCATCAAGGACATCACATTGAAAGTCTGCATTCAAATTCTCCCTTGGAGTGTGACCTCTGTCTATGACTTCTTCTTTACATTTGCATCTTTACCTGGAAATGGTAACAGACCTGAGAGGAGGATGTTTATTTTTAGTCTTGCCATTTGCAAGGAAGGCCCTTTGAGCTTCTAAGAAGATGCTTAGTATCACAAAATGTAAATCAATCATTTATCGTAATGATCGATTTCAAAATATTATTTTTCCATTTGGGGGATTTTTTTTCATTGTCTAAACCACACCTTGGTTCTTTATAAAAAGAATTTTGGACTTTACACTATAGGAAAAAAAAGTTTCTATTGGCTTGAATTGCGGGTAAGGAGGTGTGCAAATGGCCTCAAGTCATACATTTGCAGAGGAAATATCATCCAGATGCTCAGGTCAGCCTTTTCTTGCCAGACAGCTAAGAACCATAGCAAAACTGAGTCTAAAATCTTTAACAAAAGAATTCCACAATCACTTACCTTTGAAACGGACATTAATTAAAAGAAACATATCCCTTGTGATCAGAGTTTAACTACTATTAATCAGAGTTCACCACACAATTAACACTTTGAACTGATTAGCAAATGGAAATCATAGCAAGACATTTTGAGGTTAAAATAGTGAATGGACATATTCTCTTACCCAACTCACTGTCCCTCATCTTTTAAAAGAAAAAAAAAAAAAATTAAGCACTCCAGTCATAACGAACTGGGCAGATTTTGTTTTCAGTGAGGTGTTTGCCATTACATATTGCACATAATGTATGGCACTGTTAGGAGGAAAAAATTGGAGTCAAAGTGGCTGGAAAGTTAGGTCTGCTCTGTAGCACTGTGAGATTGTTGACATCTGCCGAGGTTGGAGCGCTCAGTAAGCAGGAAATGGGGTGTCACTCTGAGTGGTAGTTTACCATTATCCTGGCATCCTAATGAAGTGTCTGCAGTGCACAGAGCTTCTGGATGGCATCTTAACGCACGGCTAAGCAAAAGCACTTCTCTCCCTGTCACTGTCATCCATCTGCCTGCACCCTACTGTAGCCAATGGGATGGAACCATGCTACAATGTGCTATAAGCCATTTAGAGTTGCACATTGCATAATCAGTCCCATCAAATATGTTAAAAATGGCTATTATTGGTTATTTTCTTCAAACTCTGGCACCTGGAGTTTGATACATTAAAGTTAAACTTTTCCAAGTGCTGTTTATGCTATTAATTCCGCATTCCCCTTCCCCCCACTATCTAAATGAGAATGAGTTGCATCCTCATTGTCTTAAGTCCTGTTAATGGACTGAAAGAGTTGTATGAATATTCATTAAAAACTTCACTGTACATCACACTTGGTGAATTTGTCAATTTACAATGGAATGGAATGGTCATTTTCTTCAAGATAACCATTTTTTAAGAAAAGGACAAAGAATAAACCAACTCAGATCACAGATCGGTTGTTTTCATCTTTGAGCACATTGTTTAGTTTGCAGTGATAGTTTGAGGTCTTTTGATGGATTTCTTTAAAGACACAGTGCATTTCACCAAGTACACTCGCAGTTTAAGCTAGCATTGCCGATGTCGGATAATTAGGTTTGGTGCTTTAACATTACCTCCGATGAAATGCACACGTAGTAGAGAAGAGGATATCTGTTATGAGGTGGCATAAGTAGAGCAAGGCGTGTGTGTTATCCTCCTGGAACGTCCAAATAGATCATGTGTGATCCTCCGGCCGTGGCTGCATAGCAGCTGGATTGTGGTGGCGAGAATTGGCGTGGTAAGATGGCCACCAAGTTGAGAAGGCTCTTTCTGTCGCAGGCAGGGGCAACAGGAATCTGCTAAATTCGGGGGGTAGGGTGGGGTTAGATAAACAAGAGGGCATAACATAATTCGGTTGCATCAGGAATTTTTTTCACAGACATTAAAACTATGGTAAACATAACAGCGGGGAGGCTTGTACTGCAGCACAGTGGGAAGCTCAACGCGTCTGCCCGCACCGTGCCTGGTTCAACCACTGCTAGAAGTCTCCGAATTTCATTAGCACTCAACAATTCACCCAGTTCCCCAGAAAAGGAGAAAAAACCCAGGCACCAAAGCCCCTCACTAATTATTGTAAATGCTCCCAGGTTACAGTTTTGGGGGGACAATAATGGCAGAATGATGTTAAGCTAGAACGGAAGAGTCATTCTGAAATAAAAAAGAATAAAAGGGCTCGCTTGTTTGTTTATTTGTCTGTTTGTTTGAAATCAGTGCAGTCTTTCATTCGATGGGTAAGACAGTGTGTTAGAATATTAGACCACCTCTTTACAATGAAATTTTAGATGACCTAACCAAAGTGTGTACAGCTCTTTCTGAGCAGTGAAAGTACAGGTTGGTTTCACAAATGACATCTTCCACTCCACCCCCTGCCCCCAAATTTATGCAAGTTCGTCTCACAAATCTCTGAAACAGAAAATTGTATCCTTTGGAGGAAATTTGTAATAATACAAAAATTAATGTGGAATCAAATGTAGGAAGACTGGCAAACTACTGTAGATTATTGCAAAATACTGCATGTCAAATTCAAGTTTTTATCTCCCCCTCAAAGAATGGAATTCTTTGAGAAAAATATTGGCTTTTTCAAAGGGAGAGAGGTCTGCTATTAATGCCCGTAAACATTTAAAATGGCACAACTTTTTAATGGAATGATAGGTGTTTATTTTTGCTAAATCCAGGCTTGGGAATCTGGTTTCTTCATTCATATCCCCCCAGCTGCTGTCAGCATTACAGCACATCAGCTTTTCTTCATGTGCGGATATTTCTCCAGAACTCATTTGCAAAAAAGTCGAAGCAATATTCAACACCACATCCAAACCTCTTTTAAACACACAAAGAGATAGGAAAACACATCAGAACTAGACCATTGAGAAAATCCTCCTTTCAAATTTACTGTCTGCTTCACGTGCTAGTATAAAGTATCCCGCAAAGTCCTGTTTGTGATCCATTTGAAACAATCTTGATTTGCTTAAATTGTCACATTCTTCTTGCACATTTCTTCCTAAATGCAAAGATGGCAAAGAATTCTCCTCCCTCTTCATTACAAAAGTGCAGAATTTCTGGTTTGTTTATTCCTAATGGAACACTTGAGAAAGAAGAAAATATATAAATATCTCCTTCAGAAGATTAGTTGTCTCAATCTTTTTAAAAGAGAGTATTTGTTCATTTCTTCCCCATGGTAAACAATTTGGGCTTTTCATTGTAATTTTCCATGGTCAAATTAATGCATTTCACTTTACTGTCCTGGTCCCATGGTTCAAAAACATCGTACTTTTTAATATCCTTATTTCTTCTATATATATTAATGTATGTCGTTTAGGACATAGATAGTTAGGGATAGAACCTAAGCTCCTTTTTAAACAAATTTGTTGGCAGAACCTTCGACTTCATTGTAACTTACTGGAACAGAATCTGGAAAAACTCACAATCGAACAAAGTAAACTACATCGTACTCCTTATGAGAACACATTTCCAAGCAAAGGATTTCAGGCAACAAATGGCATACGTGTTTTGAGTATTACAAATCAAGCATCAGAAATTTCATCTAATCTACTGGTAAATATTCTATTGACAAGGTCAAGAAGAGAGAAAACTCCGGCCCCCAAGACGGAAGAGAGAATAAGCATTAAAAAAAGTGGACAGTTTATCAACTTCAATTTCTAAAGGACTGTGCAGTCCCTTTATAGGATGTAGAAGAAAGTCCCCTAACTCTACTGAAAGTATGTCCATATGTGTGTGATTCTTCAAAGATTATGTTAAGGATGTTAATGAAAACGGTGGCTAATAATTTCAAGAAACCATAAAGAAAGAGAGAGAGGGAGAGGAAAGCAAGCTGTGGCAAAAAACCTGGGCTCAGCAACTTTCTGGGGGAAACGGTGAAATGTGACTATGTGATTTATAATGAGAAAAGGTATCTACAACATACAATTTTCTACCTAGCTGCAAATAATAATTCATAGTGATGTCCCTTCCAGATAAAAGACCTTTGCTATGTAGGACCCATGTGGTAAAATGATCATGATAAATGTCAGACCAGTGCAGGTAACGGCTTTACAAACCATTAAGATTAGCTGGCTCTTTTTTCCGATGATAACGGTAACCATGCTGTGACTCTATGTGGTAATAATATCTCAGTCCTGATAAATGCCAGAGCCAGGCAGAGGTGTTTATCATTCCCAGTTCAGAAATGCTGACTAAAGTTACCACATGTTGCCTGTTTTTCTTCTTTTACAATACTCTCACAATTAAAAAAAAAAAAAAAAAAAGCTGAATCATACAATTATTTTATTCCCCATTTCTTAAAGGAGTTTGATGCTTGTGCTATTAACTCTCCCCTGCTCTCAATGTCACTGTGCAGCCATGTCGAATGAACTGGCTGGAGAAACAGTTCACCTCATACTAACCACTATCTCCTCTTGAGAGGTGTTTTGTTCCAGATGAATAGTTATGGATAAAGTTGAATATGCTTCTTCAAAAAATATTTTTAACCCAAAAGACAGGGAAAAATATTTCTTCGTTCACATTTTTCTTAATTGTGTGACAGATCCTAGTTGTTTTCAAGTGTGATTTTTTTTAATCCCCTATAAATTTAATTTGTCTACCAGTGGAAAGAGGTAGACACATTAAAACTTTAAATCTGGAAAAGTATTTGTAGGATTGCCACCCTCATGAAAATGTACAAAGATAATGCTTAATGTAAATAGCTACTTGAGTATTTGAAAAGAATTACTGGTTTATGGTTAGAAAGATGTCAAATGTCTCAAAACGATAAGCCTGGTTTTTTTTAAAGGCTTGTAAAACCAGATATGCACGGATAAATATAGTTTAAAGAAAATTCTCAAAGGAGAACTAAATAAACTAGTGAGCTTTATTTTCTCAGCACACACTCTCACCTGAGGATGAATTAGTATCATTTGTAAGTTACAGAAATGTACTTGGCCACCATGACACTTGCAAAATTACTTTGAAAACAAGAAATTTTAGGGAGGATACTGCGATCATGCTTTTCCTGTGAAGATTGCTGCCACTACCTTACTCTTTGATTCAGACAAACAGCGGCATTGCTGCAAAACTGAGGAAATTTGTTTTAAGAGACAGTTCCAGGTTGGTGAATTTTAGAAAATGTTATCATCCCCAAATTGATAGCACCAAAGCAATAATACAAGTTATTAAAAGTTACTTAGAGCCTAAAACTTGAATACGTTTTCCAAACTTGCCCTCAGTGTGAGGTCAATACACCAGAAGTCCCTAGGATAACATAGATACAGTTACATGAAAAAGAAAAGGTGATTAAATTACTTTCTTGAATGTATTTGGGGATATACAAAGAAGTTAAGAATAATGATTTGAAGACCTTCAGAAATTGATTAGAAAAAATTTTATGTTTGTGACTTGATATTAATTGCATTTCTCAATTATTTTGAATTTTTTGGTATAATGAACTAACACCCAAGAAGCATTTTGAGTTTAACAATTATCGTAGAGGATTCCTTCAGTCAAAAGAAAGATACAAACTCCACTGATAACTATATAATGATATGTCTTAAGTTTAAACATCTCTGGGACATATTTTGTATCTTATCTGCCCCTCTAGGCTGTAAAATGACAGTAGATAGGGATCAACTTTGTGTTTGCCACACGCTGCACGTTGGTCTTAATAAACATTTTTTTCTTCAACCGTGTGTACATATATATGTTTAATACTCTAAAAATTATTTAACAAAAAGGTATTTTTTTCTTTTCAATAATTTTCTAGTTGGTATTGCCAGAGACTAGGAGTAGAGGTGAAAAGGAACAGAAGTTGGCCTTAACAAAACTGAGTTTGCCCCTAACAGCATGCTGTAGATGGCCTAGCTCCGCCTGCACAAGGACCAGAAATGGCCTCTGGAAATGATGTGAAACTGGCCAGGATGCTGAAACTTTCCTCACAGGTTGAGCAATCCATGGACTTATGTCAATCAGTTGGCCAGAGAATTTTTGTTACTGACATTTATTAGCTACGGAGAGTTATTTTTAAAATTCTTCCTAAAAGGGAAAAATTGTTCAAAAATCAGACAGCACATTAATATCTCCTGGAAGTAGAAACAAAGAATACAACAGAAATCTGGTGTACCAGTGAGGGCATTAGATCTAATACGCAGGTGATCCCTACTAGAGAAAGTAGATTCAGTTCCGGCTGCATCTTTCCTGCCCTGTGTTCTCAAGTTGAACTGCCTTGACATAGATTATCAGTACCTAAAATCAAACTTACCAGGTAACTGCAGACATTAAGAATGTGTCTTCCTTTTAACTAAGTATAAAAAATGGCTCTTCAGTTTGGAGGGGGCGAGGGGAGCAGAATCTTGAAAAATTGCCAATTGCCAACTCCAGGTTAGCCTGAAGTCCATTGTTCTTCCTTTTTATGATGCAATGGCACATCTATTTATAATACACTATGTCTACTTATGAATTAGAACCAAACACTCTTTCATAATGGACAGCATTCTAAGTATTTATGGCTTCATATGATTTGGTAAATGGCCTTGAACTATGAACAATCATGTGTCAGGGCAGATAGGATGATTCAAAAGAAAGATTTTAATGGGAAGGGTACTTACATTCAATAAGCACCTACAATATGTGCATTTATGTACATTGAGACATTTAATTCAACAACTGGGTTGTGCGTGTGTGCGTTTAAATAAGGAACTGGAAGCATCGAAATTCAAGCAACTTGTCCCAAATCATAACTGCAGAGCAAGAATTCTAACTTAGTTCTTTCAGACTCCTTCATGATATACCACTTCTCTTAATTTATAACAGGGATTTAAAGCCTCTATTTGTATCCATCTGTAAGTCTTGAATTTGCTCCCCTCCCCCGCAGTGTTCCTCCCTGAATTCAACGTAAATTATTTAAAGAAAGTTATCAAGCGATTGTTGTCATGCCTTGGATGATTCCTCAACACCCAATTCAAATTTTATAATTAAAAATCATGTCCTCAAAGATTTGCATCCAGTTGTATGGTACACTAAAAAAATAAAATGTTCTCTGAAGATAATCATTCCTCCTGTAAGCCAGGACAGTCTCTAACTGAATTCTGAAATGGTGATGATACAAAGAATAGAAAGTGAATAGAAACTAAACTGCTTTCTTCCAAATATAGCCCTGACGTATAAGTGACTACCATTTTTTTCATACAGGATGCACTATACATTCCAGAGTAACTTTCAGAAGCAGAACAGCTGTGATATTGCTGACCTCCTCAAAACAAAGGGGTACAGTTGTCCTTTAAGAATTACAGACAAATAGAAAGAATAGTACTACTGATACATTGGTTACTGGGAGAATCTGGTCTTTTCTTCCCCTGGGTGAACCTACATAACAAAGCAGAATTAATTTTGAAATATGATTTAACATGTGACTATAAATAAGTTAAGAATAATAAATGCATAGATGATAAGGCCGGAAAAGTGTCCAGGGGTCACCAGGTCCAGGGTTTTGCACTGCACAGAACTCTTTCCATCGTTGTATAACTTTCTCTTATCTCTGCAAAAAAAGGCATTCGGTTGTAAATGTCCTTGTTTTAGTAGCAACATTTCATGCAGATAAATGCAAATGCATCATAAACCATATTTTTAAAAATGTGTCCTCAAAACCATGAATCAGAGGAAAACTGTAAAGCCACATCCTTACCATAACATTAAAGGCTATTTCACATCGTGTAGGAGCTGTTACTTCTCTAACTGGCCTGGAGTTGTTTTTGAAGAAGCTCATTTACAAAAGAGTTTAATGTAGTTTGAGAATATGGGGCCAGGTGAGTGAGGAATAGGCATTAGTAAAAAACAGTTTACTATCTCAATATGTACATGTACACTATGCATATTTTTACATAGACATTTTTGCTACTATTGGGTAGCAAGAATGAAGCACTACAGAAAGATTTTGTATGCAATGTGGGTTCACAGCTCAGAGATTGGAGAGGCTATTGGGATCTGGGTGGGAACTAAAACGGACGTATTAGAGAACATAGAGTAGATACAAAATTAAATTATAAGGGAATGAACGTAGGAGCAAATGTGAGTGAAAAAGGAAAGAATCATGGAGGGTTTTTTTTAATTACTGGCAAGATTTTGTATAAGTCTCTTAGTATACAGTTTACCTAAGAGGTTCTCTAATTCTCCATGTAGAAAAGGTTCATTTCCCCCCTTTTAGACATAATGTAAAAGAGTCAGAGATATCTCAAAGTCTTCTCAGAACCCTCAATACTTCACAAGAATGAGAAACCATATGCTGAAGGAGAAATATTAATAGAAAATGCTGTCTTTCAGATGCTCACTGAATCAGTTGAAGACAGTTGACGCATCTGTAGTAAACTGTGTCTGAATCTTAGCTCATTAACCACTGCTGTATTATGTATGCTGATTCCAGCTCCTAATATGACACATCAATAAACCAGATCAGAAAAGGTGTCATTTTGATTTTAATGTATCCAACTGTATTTTTAGATGTTCCTCTACTTAGAAGTGTTTGTGTTATTTCCTGATTTTACAAGCTATGGAAGAGTGGGTATGGTATTGATTTGAAGGGGAAACCACTGCTTTCCTATAACCTTTTCAAAGATTTTGTTCTGATTATTTTGTAAGAACAATAAATTGCTCCTCCTTGATAATATTTCAGCCCTCTCTAAGCCATTGTCCAGTACCCCCTCCACTACTTAAGTGTAACCCAGCCACAAATATGTATATACCACCATTCATTCCAGTTCCTCAATTATGTGTGAAAGCAGAGGAAGAGAGAAAAATGTTTCTATAAAGTATTCTTTGCGTAGGATGTTTCTTACAAGCAGATATGGGAACCACCATGTACTTTTATAAGAATTCTTGCATGGAACTGAGCTGCTCATCAATCAGATCATCAGTCTCTCTGCCCACCACAAGTTATTTAGTGTGTTGTAAAATGTCAGGCTACCATAGCAAGTGTATCGTCACCCACTGGCACCAACTCAGTTCAAGTATTAGAAACTACATTTTGAATGCTCACTGCAACCAGGTAGTATGCTCATTGCTGAAGATAAAAGGTGAACCATACCCAGCATGGGCCTCAAAAAAGGTGGCGGGGGGGGCAGGGGTGAACACTTATGGAGTACCTACCTTTTACTAGTCATCGTTAGGTTCATTACATACTATCTAGTTCAATCCATAAAATTGGCCTCAGACATTTTTCAAAGAAAATAAGAAACTTGACCAAGACCACACAGCTAATAAAAAGCTGTTACAGAATTCAAACCAAGGTCTGTCTGTTCCAATCTGTGTTCATGTCTTTCCTTTGTTCACTAATTCTTTCTTTATTCATTTAACCCACTATATACCAGTATAAGAGCTGCCTCAGTTTATGGGAAAATTCTCAGTTTAATAGGAAAAATTGAACGGCATTCAAGCCATGAAAATATCATGCAGAATGTTATCTACATAGAATGTCCTAAGTGCAATGGAACATAGAACAGGGACTTTGTCTAGGGAAGGTCATAATTCTTTTACCTAGTGGTTAAACAGACAAACTAAAGTTTTAATTCCTGCCCAGGCACCATGGCAGTGACCTTGCACATTCAAGTATTTCCAATTAAGCAACGCCAGCCTTTCTTAAACCTACCCAGACTGGGGCATATTTCCCTAAAACTGAGGTTTGCTGGATATAGCCATTTAGACCACTCTCCATTTATTGTCTGTCAGGCTTAGATTATGGCCACTACTCCTATAGTCCTCAATGTCAACAGATCCCTTTTTTGGAGACTCTGACATTGACCTAATCATAACCATGGCCAGAGACTTCAGTGAAATTAGAAAGGTGTCCTCTCCTTCCTTTCCCTCCTCTCCCTCACCTCTCCTAATTTCATCTTAATTGCTTGAATCAAGTAGTTCAGCAGATCCTTAGGTAAATTAAACTACTAGCATCATGCCAAACTATGCAGAATATACCCATCTCGTAAATATATAAATGTATGTATATGTACCTGTTTATGTATATGATCATTGGTGTGTTGCATTAGCTTCAGATGGCTAGATACAAGGTATCCAAGTATCCCTAAGTGCTCTGTCCTGAATGTACTGTACCAGTTTCACTCTCATCTTACTTGACTTTGTTTTCCTTCTTTTTCTGAGTTTCTCATATCCTATAGGCTCCAACTGGTCCTGTGAAGCATCACATTGTCTTACCATCATTAAGCTACAAGGTGGCTTTCTACCCTTTAGCAGAAAGATTAGATCTGCTGTCTGCTGTGATGTTGCAACTGGCTTTTCTGTTTTTCTCTCTCTTTTTCTCTCCTCTTTGTCTCTTTCATTTGCAGTTGTCCAATCCATATTATTCCGGAACTCTTCTAAGAGTAAGTGCAGTTTTGAAAGCTCAGACTGTGGGAGGCATTATTTATAGACCTCTGTGGTTTCAGGAAGAAGAAGAAACGCTTCCAAGCAGAGTTCTACTAGGAAGACTGCCCCCACCCTACTTTAGCCAAATACTATCTTCTGCAGGATATTTTCCTGTAATTCCTTATAAAAAGTTTCTTTTGCAAAAGTGTATTTAAAAAAAGGAAAACAAAACACCCTGCCAGTTTCTACACTAACTGTTTCTTGCCCCACTGTATAAAGTTTATATACCTAATAACAGGTGATTATGAACTGGGCTTTTGGAAGCACACTGTATTAGCAAGTATGTTTGATTTAGAGACCCACCTTCAAAGGCTTCAGTACACAAGGACTTATTATGTTAAAGAAACTCAGAGACCAACAGTGCAGGACTGGTCTGACTGCTCCACAGATTCAGGGAAGCTCTTTATACTGTGTGTCCCACTCTGCATAGCCTCAGTTCTCAAGGTCATCTCATGGCAGAACCATGCCATCTACATTCTGAGGAGCAGAAAGGCCAAAGGACCACAAAGATAAATTAGCCTCCTGCACACAGCCTCCCCGGAAGTCCCACATAACACTTTGCCTTCTCATTGGCTGGACTCTGTCATACGGTCATTCCAGCTGCTAAGCAAGGAAGCTAGGATGAAGGATGTGGCCATCCCTTCAACAGCGGGATTGTCTAGCTAAAGAAGAAGAGAATGGATATTGCGTGGGTGGGTGCCTTACATATTATTCTCTTATCTGTCATCTTTTCCAGCAGTGGCCTCTTTAGAATCATCAGGAGCTCTGTGCTAGAAGTTAAAGTATAGAAAGGAAAGGCACCTGAGTCAGTGTATCTAAAGAGTTTAAGTTTGAGAAGTAATTATAATTCTGGGCCCTGGTTAAAACTATGGTAAGATAAATTCTCTAGCGTACTAAGTCACTCAGTTCTTCTTATGCCACCCACGTCCGGAAAGGCAAAAAGAAACAAAATGAAGGAAAACAACCAATATGGTATGCAGTTTTGAACAACTTCCTATTTTTTTAAAAAGTATATGACCAAAAAATTAAAAATCAATAAAAAATACAAATTAAAAAATAAAACAAAATGTATATGAATAAGCATTATGCTTTCAAATTTATTTGCACTTTTTTGTTTTACAGCAAAAGCAAAATGTATTAGGGAGAAAAGATAGCATAGAACTAATTTTTAAAATTCTTTACTTCTCCACAAAATCAAGCAAAATAATAGAATGTTGGTAATTGAATGAGAATATATGTCCTTGTGTGTTTGTTTTATATTGTTGCTGTAACAAATTGTCACAAACTCAGTGGCTTCAAACTATAAGAATTTATTATCTTACGTTCCTGAAGGCCAGAAGTGTGAAGTCAGTTTCACTGGGCAAAAATCAAGGTGCTGGCAGGACTGTGTCCCTTCTGGAGGCTCTCTTCCCTCAGCTTTTCTGGTTTTTAGAGGCTCTCTTTACTCCTTGGCCCATGGTCCTTTATCACATAGCCAAATCTCCTTTCATTTTCATTGTCATATCCCCTCTGTCTCCGACTCTGACCCTCCTGCTTCCCTCTTAGCCACCTTTGTGATTACATTGGGCCTCCCAGATAATCCAGAATAATCTCCCCATCTCAGAATCCCTAATTTAATCACATTTGCAAAGTCCCTTTTTCCATGGAAGGTAACATTTACAGGTTCCAGAGATTAGGACAGAGACATCTTTGGAAGGCCATTATTTACCCTGCCACAACTTATAAAATAATAAAGCATTTATGAAAACGGATGTAATACCTGATCTTAATAAGAAGATCGCGTCAGAGCCACACTGTTGCTGCTTTCATTTTCCCATGATCTAATTCAGAGTCAAAATAAAGAAACTTCATGATCCTGATTTCAAGTATAACTGTTCCCTTTGGCTGCTAATAAGAACTTTAAGTTGCTCAGACTTAGTCCAGAATTCTCCTAAGAAAATTCCCTCATGCACCTAAGAAATATCATTCTTTTCTAACCTTCCTTTTTAATTTCTTTTTTTTTTTCCAGAAAAGCAAGACAATAACACAAGAATTGAAACTATAAAGTCTCTTGTACAAAAACTCCCTCCACCAAATCGTGACACCATGAAAGTCCTCTTTGGACACCTAACTAAGTAAGTTGCAAAGTTTCTGGTTCTTCTGTCACAGTCTCATTTCCTAAATGAGCAATATTTAATTTCAAATCTCTAATACAAGAGTTTCCGAATGCATTGATCTCAGATTTCCCTCTCCAGCTGATCTACGTCTTCCTGCAGAAGCTGGGGAATGTACTAGAGGTAGGAAGGGGAACCTACAGTATTTAAAATACTTTCTTTTTTCTGGCTTTTCAACAAGTAGATGTTTGCTGATTGATTGTCAGAACTGTAGCCAGAGCCCTGGGATGGGCTGGGTTTACTTTGTTATTTAGTATAATGGCAAGAGCCTGAAATGATTCAGACATGAGTTCAAAACCTAGCCTCACCACATACCAAGAGTGATGACCACAAATAAGTTACTTAAACTCTCTGATATCCAATTCCTTCGTCTGTAAGACATTGATTCACATTGATAAGGTGCCATCCATGTAAACAGCTAAAAGAAGAGTATTTCTGGAAGAAAAAAAGACAGTGTAAAGACCCAGAGGCCGCACAGAGCTTGATGTATTTGCAAAGCAGAAAGCAGGCCAGGCGGGCTAGAGCCTAATGGACAAGGGGCATGGTGGTGGAGTTGAGGTCATAGATGTTGGACCAGTGTAAGATCACATAGGTTCTTGTGGGCCACAGTGAGAGAGTGGAATTCCATTCTAAATACAGTGAAGAGCCATAAAGAGTGCTAAATTGAGGGATATACAAGATCACCCTGGCTGACAGGTGGAGAATGATTTGCAAAAGTGAAAGCAGGGAAACCTGTACGGAGGAGACTATAGTAGTCCAGGCAAGAAGTAATGGTGACTTCAGTGGAGGCCTTAAAGAGGTATTTTGATGATGGATCAGATTGGATTTGCTGATGGTTGGGGTGCAGTAGGGAAGGGAAAGGAGAAATTAAGTGTGGCTGTTAGGGTTTGGGTTTGGGCAAGTGGAGAAATGGTAGTGCGGCACACATGGGTAAAACTGGAGGAGGACGGGCTGAATAGGAAGAGCCGACTGGAGAACTTCATTCTGGACACGTTAAGTTTGAAATGACTGTTCCTCATTTGCCTTCTGTTAACACCTTCTTCAGATAATGCAAAGTGCAATACAAGTGATGAGGTTGTAGCTTTCACCATATGCATATAGTAATGTTGAAGCCTGACAGAGTTTCAAATAGATTGGGCCGTTTTGCTTTTGTGAGATTAAATCTCTTTAATCACCCATGCCTTTGGTTGAGTCATTCCTACAGCTTATTCAACTCATCCACTACATGATTTTTAATTGTAAATGTAATGTGCAGAATTGCACACACACAAAATTTAAGCAACTGTCGTGCATGTAAGTCGAATTTGCCTACTAGTCACTCTTAGCCTGCTGAGCAGAAGCAACTAACATTTTTGTATCTACCCTTCCAGACCTGTTCCTAAGGACATACATACCTCTGTGTGGTTGTTTATTGCATTAGAGTATATCATTCTGCACATATTGTTCATCTACTGTTTTGCAACTCATGAACAGCTTTCCATTTCATGGCATAGTACTCCATGGTATGGATGGTCCATAATTCACTTCACCGGACACTGCGTTAGGGAACATGTTTCAATCTAATTCATCATATTTGCTTCTTACTTATTTTACTCCCACAGGGGAACCTATGTCAAAGTTCAGAACATCCCTTATTGTTAGAATGCCCCTTTTTGTCACCTCCACGTTACTGGCTTCAGTGGGAAACCCAGTGTGGTTAAGTGAAAGGATCTTGGGCTTCAAAAAAATAAAGAGAGAAAGCTAGAGTCAAATTCTTGTTCTATACTTTATACTCCCTTCATGATCTCAAGCACATAAAATCAGATTAAATAATATCAACCGTATCTTGTGGTTATGAGAATTAAATGAGATAATGCATATAAAAAGCCTGGCACAAGGTAAGCATTCCTCAAATGTTAATTCTTTTCCCTTAGGATCCAGACCCACCATGAAAGGGCTTTCAAGTTACAAGTAAATACTGGAGTGCTTATCTCAGTAACTTTAACTGGACAAAGTCGTAAAACAAATGGAAAAGTGTACTCTTTAATGCTGTGCAATACCTAGTCTCAGAGATCTTGAGAAATATCCATTACTCAGTCTCAATTATTCCTTTTTTTTTCCAACTGAAAGAACAGCTATAAAATGAAGAAACTGAGAATCAGCTAAATCCTAGTTTGAAAAAAACACACACAGATGAGAATCTATCCAATTAAAAACCTTCAAAGGATGAGAATCTTCCACCTTCATGCCAACAATCCCAGTATTAACAGTTAGTGCCTGACCATGTTTCTTATATTTAAATTAATTTCCTAATTTTGTTAGAACTTTCAGTTGAGATGGAAATAGATGTTTTTAACTAAGATTTAAGATCAGATGATTATGTCACCTTCACAGCATTCACATGATAAGATTTTTCATTACAGATGGAGAAAAAAGTGTTATTTGCTAGCCACCCGCCTTTCTTGAGTGGTGTGACCATATTCCACCCTGCAATGATTTATAAACGGGGTTTAATTATGCAGAAGTGTGTGCACATGATTATATCTTGTTAAGCATTTCTTGTTAAGTTTTTGATAAACAGCCAATCGTGGCATGTCATCAAAGCTTGAGAAGGCTAAATAAGAAGATTGTTTAACGAGAATTTAAACGTATTCATCTTTGAAAGAATCATTAGAATGTTTTCCTTAGTCGTGATGCATTTGGTAGTTCTTCAGAAAATCTACCATCAACACTTGTGTGTAGTGTTTATTCCAAATTGCTGCAAATATATATATATTTTGAAGTTTGTTTAGTAAGGGTCAGGGAACGTAATGAAGTGCCAAAAATTCCACTTGACCTGCGTTGTACTCTGTAGCCAACAGAATAGAAGTCCATTTTTGCAAAGCTCTGAGTTAAACATTCCCTTGAAAGCAGAGCAACTACCAGCTGAGAAAGCTTAATACAGCACAGTTGGGCTAGAAGGTGGATGCAAGTGCTGTCCACAAAAGCCAGAATTTTTAAAGGATTGTGATTATATTAAGCATAAGATTACGCAATAGCTGCACAGACTGAATAGTCTCAGAGTCCAGAGTCCTCATTCTCGATCAAACTCAAGGTGAAGTATGTGCTTCCGCTGTGATAGATTGAGACCAGAAATTCAGAATACACTATCATCTCAAAATGCCATCAGCCAGAAACCTTTATTAATAGGCACTTTCACCAATTGACATTACAGTGATAAGCACTGGAAGGTCCTGTGACAGCTCTGAATCATCATATAAATGGCAAGTTCTATCTCTGTTAAAATATAAGTGTCGAATGCATGTTCCTTCAGCCTGCTTCTTTGGAAAGGCAGGCAGGCAAAGTGAAGATGAAGTTAATGGGAAGGAAGACCTAGAAAGATAAGGGTTGCTTGCTGATGGGTAGTGGTTGGACGTTGAGAGCCAGGCAAAGAGGTTATATAAGAAATAGAGGACCATTGAGACTTTATCTGCTGGACATTTGCATGATGTGCTCTGTGTTTATGAAAGAGTATTCTGTGCAGGGTGCAGGGTGAACGAGATAGAAGGAGAAAAAAACCCTAAGAGGCCACATGGGAGTTGTAGTTGGTTTGGAGTGATGAACATAAAATGGAAAGCAATGGTCCAAATCCTGAGACTTTTCAAAGGAAAATTCCATACAATTTTTATTTCTCTCATTTCTTTATCCCCCTTATCCAGTCAGCCATGGGAATAAGTCTGCGGTTTCAGTGCTGAGTAATTGTAAAAATAGTTCCTCTGGTAGCAAGTTAAAAAGCAAAAGGAGACAGTGTTTATAAGGGTGCACTTTTTTCTCTGTTTTGAAATGCAGACAGGGGAAAGAGGAAGATTAAGATGAGGGTATAGAAGACTAATGAAATAAAGTAAACCCCATTTTGTCAGGTGTGAATTGAATCGAGCCCTCTAGATCTGCTGGTGGGGATGTTCCAACCAGCATGGTATGAAGCCACATATGTAATATAGCTCAAGAATGAAAACCTTTCCAATCTTCATGCCTTTTGAGCCAATCATCTTAATTGCTAGGACCCTATCCTAAGTAATGCTGGGGGATGAGAGCAGTTTATGCAGATAAAATTTTACTATTTTCACTGGTAGAAACTTGGAAACAACCTAAGTGTTCAGTGATAGGGGAAGGTTATATAGAACATGGTACATCATATCAGCTTCATAAAATGTGGTTCACAGCTAATTGTTTTCTTAATTAGGGAAATGCTTGTATTAAGTTAAATAAAGTCAGGGATACAATATTTTATATATTTAAGGAGAGTATAAATATGTGGGAAAGTTGTGCATCTAGAAAAGACTGTAAAGCTATTTGCTGAGATGTTAATATTTCTTAGAGTTGTTGAACAATGAAAGTTTTTTTTCTCGTTTTTTTTTTTTTTTAATTAATTAATTTATTTATGGCTGTGTTGGGTCTTCGTTTCTGTGCAAGGGCTTTCTCTAGTTGTGGCAAGCGGGGGCCACTCTTCATCGCGGTGCGCGGGCCTCTCACTACCGCTGCCTCTCTTATTCTCTGCGGAGCACAGGCTCCAGACGCGCAGGCTCAGTAATTGTGGCTCACGGGCCCAGTTGCTCCACGGCATGTGGGATCTTCCCAGACCAGGGCTCGAACCTGTGTCCCCTGCATTGGTAGGCAGATTCTCAACCACCGCACCACCAGGGAAGCCCGAAAGTTTTTTTTTTCTTTGTGTGTTTCTTTTTCTCTCCTAACAATGGGATAGAAAGAGATATTGAGGTTAAGAGAACCGGTAAAGAGAACAGGCTTTGGAGTTAAGCAGAACTGAATGTGAGCCTTGGCCCTGCCACTTACTGGGCATGTAACTTAGAACTGACCTAACGCTAAGCTTCCTTCTTCTCATCTGCAAAACAGGGATCATAATAGGACCTATTTCTGTGGTGAGGAGTAAAGGAATAATCCTTTTAAAGAGTCTAGCACAATACCTAGCACATAGTTGGTTCTAGTTAAGCATCAGACATCAACATGTATTATTTTTATAGTGAGAGAAATATAAAATTATTTCTAATGAAATAAATATAGGAAGAATTGCAGGGGCTGGGTTGCCAAATTTCCTGGCTTCCAGAAAATTCTTTACCCCACCACAGAATCTTTTGCCAAAACCTGAGTTTCTATACTGGCCTGACTCAGCCAGTTTCCCCTAGTCCCAGTGAGGCTGTTTTCACATGTTTGACAAACCACGTGACGCCTCCATGTGTTGCCCAGTCCCTGTGTAAATTCCCCTGCCCAATTCTGTACTGTCACCAGCTCTCCATCAACCTGATCTGAATCTTGTCCCGTGTTCTCAAATCCAACTATTTTCACCTTCAAAGTTGTAGCTTGCTGATAAGGAAGTCTGGTCCGCTTGACTTCTAGGCAGGCGTGGGAACACTGGAGAAGGACACAGGTCCTCCTCTGCTTCCTGCCCAGAGCCTCCCATCACAGCAGTTTCCTAGGGACGGTTCTCTTCTTGTTGTCTAACTTATCAGAATGGTTCTCACAGTGAGAATTTCCTACCAGGCAGAACAGCACACTGGCCACGTGGAAGCCTGGTAAGTGAGATAATTTGGAGCTGGTAGGGCCTTACCCTATGCCTCAAATCCCCAGTGTAAATACTCCTAGAATTTTATCAGCTACATATCCACCTAGAATGGACACTGACCTTTTCAAGTTCTAGAATTCCTGTTGCCGTTCCTATAAGTAAGCTGTCCTAGCTATTGCTGAAGTCTTTTCTCACATTTTTATTTCCGGGATAAAAGTAATACATGAGAATTACAGAAAACTTAGAAGATAAATACAAAAATATTTTTCCCCCAGCTAAATTGAACTTGTTATCCAGATTTACTTTGTGGCATGCATTTTGGAAGCCAAAACAATCTCAAATGTTTGATGGTGGGGGGGGGAGGATATAAAAGAACATTCAATTCCCACATAGGTATGTATTGTCCAGAGAAAGTCAAAATGTCTTAGAAATGGGTGGCTTTTAGAGGTGACATAAAATAATGTCATTCGTTGATTTTCAAAGATAGCCTTGGAAGAATATATTTGCTGCAGATTTTAGATGCAAATAAACATTCTTATAGGAGACTTGCACTTCGTAAAATAGGCTGAAAGGAGAGCACTGATGCTAAGAAAATCGTCCAGCTGTTCATAGAATTCCAAGGTGAATAGACAAGTCTCATGGAAGCATGCCAGTTGAATGCCTCATTGAAAGGCGAAACTGTTGAGCTGTGGCTATTTTGTGAGAGTAAACCGATATTTAAAGCTTCTCTGTGGTCTTCATGGATGTTAAATAAATACTCTACAAAAGCATGTCAGAGGCAACTCAAATGATGATGACTTAGAAATATAGGGGTTGTATGAGGAAACAATGGTGAGGAAATAATTCATCCACTCTGTCTTTAAAATGGCATTGTGAGCATTTCTGATATTTTGTGGGGAGGGGGGTGAGACATGGCCAGAGATGGACTGGAAAGCCCATGAGCCGGCACCCTTCTCTCTGGTCAAGAGCAATGGCTGGTGAGGCTCTGCCTCCCGTCAGGCCTCTGAAGGCTCAGCTCTGGGGTGCTTTGGAGCAGGCTGTGTTTTTCTGTGCTGCCTTCTGGCATTCCACCCTTTTTCTGTACACTTTGGTCTCTCACCCAGCCACAATACCTGATATCCAATGACTTGCAGGCCATGGGTGTTTTTACTGGAAAATAAAGAACCTTAGCAAATTGTTATTTTCCCTTTTTCTCTTTCTTTTTTTTTTTTTTTTTCCCTGAGAAACAGGGGCTGCAAGTTGTTTGAAATAAGCCAGAAGCCTAATAGCTCCTTTGCTTGTGTATTTGAAATGGCACCCTAATCACTTTGAAGAGCTAATGTACTTCCTATGGGCCTGAAATTTCTCAACTGGACTCCCGTGGCAGAATTTGGCCTGTAGTTAAGAAAATTAATTACTCTGATAGTGAGGATGAAGCAATAGTTCCCAACTCCCTGTAGTAATCATTAAAATGTCATCTACTTAGGAGACATCTTGGCATGGGATTTATAAGGTTTGTGAGCTGGGGACTAAGTTCAATGATCCTTCCAGTGGTGGATCCTTGTTCTAGAGGAAGGCTTTGGGAGATAAGGTTTTTAAGATGGGAGTGAAATTACTTTAGATCTTTTGATTTAACATTTGAATGTTAACAGTTAACCACTGAATAATAAAAAACAAAACAAAACTTAAAATGGCTACTGACCGTTTATCACTGTCTTCTCTGTTGTTAGCGGTGGCTCACCTTATGGGGGTATTTCCCTCATAAGAGGTAAATTTTTTAATTTGCCTCACCCTTCTCCACTGTGAATCTTGGCCTTTCACCTAATGGAAAGAACCAGGGATTTGGAATCAGAAGACATAGGCTCAAGTCCCAACCTCAGCCCTTAGAAACTGTACAACATTAGGAAAACCTTTAATGCCTCTAACCCTCCCTTTTGCTTATATGTGAAATGGGTCAAATAAATTCACACTTGAGAAAATATTTGTTAACTGTGAAGTCCTATCCACCCATTCCTTTAGGAAGTCTTAAATGAGTACCTACTGTACTCCAGGCACTGGACCAGATCAGAGGTTGGCAACCTATGGCCATGGGCCACATCCAGCCTGCTGCCTACTTTTATCAACAAAGTTTTATTGGGAAACACACACGCACACCTATATGTTTATGTCTTGCCAATGGCTGCTTTCATGCTACAGTGGCAAGAATTAAATAGCTGTAACAAGTTGCACAAAAATATTCATTATCCAGCCCTTTACAGAAACAGTTTACTGACCTTTCACCTAGATACCAGAGGCATAAAAAAGATTCCTACCCTCACTTATCCTATAGTTTCCCAGGGTAGATAAATTAATAAACAATTATAATAAGTGTGGTGAGATATCACAAGACAGTATGAGAGCACCAAGCAGGAGCTGAAATTTAGCCTAGAGAAACCAAAGAATGCCTCCCAGAGGAGAAGACATGGCTATCTTTAAGGAGGTCAGTTTGGCAGACAAAGGCCTGCTACAGGCAGTGGGAAGACTGTGTATAAAGAGGCAGGAAGAAGGAGAACCACAGTGTGGTAAAGACATGCTGACTCCTCTGGAATGATGAATTAGGAAACATGAAAGAGGTGACAGGACATAAGCCCAGAATGTAGTAAACTAGAGCTAAATTGTGATGAACATCATATGCTTTGCTTAAGGAGTTTGAAATTCATTCTGTAGATGTTAGGTAAATCACTGAAGGGTCTGAAGCAGGCAGATGAGGTGATGTGATTTGTGTTTATAAGGAGGGCAACGCTAGAGGTAGTGGAACCAGTTAAGAGGCTGGTATAATGTCTAAATCAGAGATCCCATAGTAAGGGAGTGTGGGGTGGGGGAAAGGAATGGATACAAGAGGCATGGAGGAGGTCGATTCAATAGAACACGCTCACTGAGTACATGTAAGAGGTTAAGAGGAAGGAAGATTCCAAGATGGCACCCAGGTTTTGAACTAGCTGAATGGTGATACCCTTAACTCAAACAGAGCAAAAGGAGAAAATTGGAGACATAAAAGAAGTTGAAATTTTCTGGACATGATGTGATTTGGTCATTGCTCATATTCCATTAGAGAATAAGAAACATATGTTGGGAATGCGGGAAAGTTGATTGGAATCTAGGTATGAATTTGCGAGTCATCAGTTTAAAGATGGCCTTGGGGTGAGGTCATGAATAAACCCAAGGAAAGGTGTGAACCTAGAAAAGAGTTGAGGGCTTCCCTGGTGGCGCAGTGGTTGAGAGTCCACCTGCTGATGCAGGGGACACGGGTTCGTGCCCCGGTCTGGGAGGATCCCACATGCCGCGGAGCAGCTGGATCCGTGAGCCATGGCCGCTGAGCCTGCGCGTCCAGAGCCTGAGCTCCGCAACGGGAGGGGCCTCAACAGTGAGAGGCCCGCGTACCGCAAAAAAAAAAAAGAAGAGAGTTGAGGACAGACTCCTGAGGGTGTCCCCATTGAAGAAGTGGCCAGAGGAAGGGATACTGGGAAAGGGGTCTGAGACTAGCATGCCTGGTAATAGAAAACGTGGTGAGAGCAGAGGTATTATATTTTGTGGTTAAAACTATTGCTTCCACAAGACCTAGAAAATTCTTATGGTAATGGGACATTGGGCAGAATTTCTAGTGATGTGATCTCCTTTTCTAACATTCATCCTTTGGCTCCTGAAAAGCCATAGGAATGAACATATAGTAATCCAGAAGAAAGAAAACTTGTTCTTTAGTATAGTCAGGTCCTGGAAACATTGATAAAGTTGGAAATTATGACCTGGTCCCTTCTACCATTAGTGCTTGGGCTCCAGGAGGGCAGGAATTTGTATCATTTTGATTCTTGCTATATCCCCAGAGCCTAATACAGTGTTCCACACGTTATAGATACTCAATGATCTTTGCTGAACAAATGGAATCACATGAACTCATTGAAGAGAAGATGGACATCTAATAGCCATTGGTGGTTCCAATTAAGATCAACTTCTTAAGCTTGTAATCTTGGAAACTTGATATACTTCACACTAGCACTAGGGAATATTCCATTTTGAGGTTATTGTTAAGTAAATTGTTTTTCTCAAGTTTCTCTCTCCTCACCTGATATTTATCCTTTCATCGTGATGAAGAGAAGAGCAGTTTTAATTGTAAAAGAGGCAATATTATCACTAAGACTGCAAGTTAGGAGGCCTGGAGTATAATGATGAATGGGAGCTAAGGGAAGCTGACCTTGCTGAGTGAGTCTTGGTCAGGGAATCTGTGACCACAGACCAGTGTTGGAGCCCTTTAGCTCAATTAGTGCAGCCCAGGGTGGGATTGCCATTTCTTCTGATTTCTTGATCATCTTGGATTTGTAACAGATCTTGGAATTTCAAAACTTAGTTCTATACCTTCTGTGAGTACTCTTACTACTAAATTAAAGAATCTGTATCACTCCTGTCTCCTATCATATCAGCCAACCTCCCTGTCCATCTTTTGTTCCAGATCCAATATTGACTTCCTACTACCTTGAATTATTTAGCATCAGGTCAAGGAAAAAAATTATGATTACAAAAACTTGACCTGTGCTATTAAGTGTATAAAGAGGGCTTCCCTGGTGGTGCAGTGGTTGCGAGTCCGCCTGCCGATGCAGGGGACGTGGGTTCGTGCCCCGGTCCGGGAAGATCCCACATGCCGTGGAGCGGCTGGGCCCGTGAGCCATGGCCACTGAGCCTGCACGTCCGGAGCCTGTGCTCCGCAACGGGAGAGGCCACAACAGTGAGAGGCAAAAAAAAAAAAGTGTATAAAGAAATTTGGTTCTCCTGTTTTATGGAGCAGAGACACATAACTTCAAAGTGGAAGGGGGAAAAAAATCAACCAGACCTCAGGTCACCTGATTTCCAGTCCACTAGACCACATTCTGCTTCCTTGCCAACACCAATACTCGATTGTTTCCAGGGAAGAAAGAGGGAGAATGACAGGCCAACTGTGATAGAGGCACAGGCCCATCACTTGAATAACTTTTTAAATTGAACATCAGCTATAATCCCAATCTTTTAAATAAAATAACCTAATTAGTTAGTATAGTGACATATTTAAATAAGGGGTTTCTTGGTGTCTATCCTTCTATCTCTGTCTCTCTGTCTCTCTCTCTCCCTCTAACAGCTTGCTTTCTACCTAAAAAGCACTGGGAAAAGTTTTATTTTGGGGGGTCCTTTTTAAAAACAAGTTCCATGACCATATTTATTAATGCTTGTGTGTGTGTGTGTGTGTGTGTGTGTGTGTGTAGAAAAAACACATTTTTTTAAAAGGCAGTGATGGTGCTGTCTTTTACCACCTTCTTTCTCCTCCTTAAATGGAAAGCACTGAACCCAGATGCCCAACCACGGAAGATATTCTTCCAGAAGCAGCATCTGGCTTCCTGGCAAGCCCTTCAGGCGAGTTGTTTGGGGAGCTTTGCAGTTGTCTCTTGGTCTGTCACGTGTATCAGATACTGTGGCCCCTCTGGCTGGCATGTCCAGACAGCTGCCAATTCCTTTCGGTTCACCTTTAATTCTGAGAACTAGTTCCCTTATTTTCATTTCTTATTGGACTTATTTTTCTCCCCACTGCCTATAAGAATTCCAGGACAAGGCTAATTTCTCACTGCTGTCTGCCTGTCAACTTCCTCTCCAGGCCTCTGTCTTTTGAACCCAAGTGAAATCCTCTGTCATTTAGCCCTACATTAAAATAGGTGACTTTTAATAGTGTTTCTTAGCCACTCCTTGTCAGCCTAGCTCCTTGTAATCTGCGGGGTTGTTCCCTGAAAAGAAAACAAAACATTCCATCGGAGTAATTTATTCTGGTCTGTACACGAGATATGAAAGTATTCCTGGCATTTGTGTATTATTTAGTTAAATCAAATTGGCTCCCTGCATCCTTGTCACACCATGAACAAAAGAGCATCTCAGGACTGGAAAAGGGGAGGCCACACGGCAGCATTTACAAATAGCTCCTGCTTCAGGACACCAAAATTTTTAAAGTAGCTTTCTTTTTTTTTTTTTCTTTTATCTGTTAATGTAAATCTATTGTTCTACTTGTGAAGGATTCTGTGGGGTTTTTTACGGATAATTGTTAAGAACACAGAATCCTATGGTAGCCCACGCACAAGGAAGCCGTGACAAGGTGCTGACAGGTCCGGCTGCAGCACCCAAAACGCAGAGGAGAAAGAAGAAATTAGAGCTGCAGGGTGACATCCAGGAATAGTTCGCATGGGGTAGCTGCACATTTCCACGTTGCTGGGGGGTTTTGCCTCATGCAGGAAAAAGTGCAGATTGTATATGAGATTTCAGATCCCAAGACTGTATTGGCTGAGCTGAGAAAAGACTGGGCTTTAGTAATGGACAGAAGGAAATCTCAGCCATAAGTAATAATTAGTCTGTGGCCAGTGGCAGACTCAACCCACACTTGACTCTGAAGAGGTCCGCAGCTAAAACCACGGGCTTACCTGGAATGAGAGCCTCTGGGGGACAAGGAAATGAATTTAGGGGCTGTTTGGATCAGGACATTGGGAAAATCTTTGAAATCATCTACAAAACAGTAGAGCTCGATTTGAAGATTAGGATTTTTAAAGCTTTTTTAATCTCTGCCTCAGTGACATTTTCTGGTCTATAATTTTTCCTCAGGTTAATGTGTACAAAGGAAGTTGGAAATACATTCAGAACTTAGAAGCTTTATACTAAATATTGCCCTTTGTACAGAGATTACTTTTCCTCACTTCTAGTAATTTCTTCTCCTCTGTGTCATACATTCTTTTGTCAGACTCTTTTCGCTGACATTTTCCCCTTTCTTTTTTCTGCCTTTTCTCCCAATATCACCCTCCTCCTCAAATTCTTCCTCCTGCCCCTCACTCTGAGAACTCTTTTCACCTTCAAAGCATTGCCAAATACGTCATCCATCTCCCCATTTATTCTTTATACAAATAACAGATCAAGTGCCTCTCACGTGATAGACGCTGAGCTGGAAATAAGGATAATTTTACCAGGAAAACAATCAGTTCCTAGCATCTGGGAACTGCATTCAGTTATGTTATCAATCTCTCTGCCCTTATCTGGGAATGTTCACTTCCCTTAGCCTGACTTTCACTCCCAACTTTGTGGTTCTAGCCCTGCCCCTCCTCTCCTCGCAGGGATATGCAAACCAGCCTATCTGTTATAGGCGTTCGGTGAGTCCATTGATGAGATTCAGGAAGCCCCTGATCTTCTTTTCTTTCCCACTTTCTGAGAGACAAGTAGAACACTTCGGGGCAGGGCCATAGCGAGGAGTAGGCAAGACATGGGCGCTGGCACCCGGAGAGCTAAAAGCATTTTCTTACCTACCCTCCGTGAACTCCCAGTCAACATATACCTCTTAATAAATATTTTTCCCTTTGTCAGTGAGTTCACTCATTCATTCATTCATGAATTTGTTTAGCGCATAGTGTTTGGGCTATGAAAAGGTAAAAGAAATTATCCCTGCTCTAAAGGAATTTTTATCTAATTAATTTGTGTCTCTGAGCTTAGACATCAAAACAGGATAAATGTCCTCACATAGTGAAAAGACATGCAGAGTGTGATACTTTACCTAAATCTGGGTTCTTTTTCCCATTTGAACACTTTTTGAGCAATCATTTTACATCCCAGAAAAATTTCACCCTCAAATGCATCTCCTCTTTGATTAGAGCACAACTCTGTCCCCTCCCTGCTCACCCACCTTTTTTCCACTTCCTTTCATTTCCGGCTGCCATTCCAGAGCTGCAAGTGCTCCCTTGGTACTGACCTTTGATTCATCAGAAAGGGACTCCGTTCACTCTCCCGGGGCCACATTTCCTGTTTAGGGTCAAACATCCCCCACAGAGATAGTGAGGTATTTTATGGCTGGTTTACATGTCCAGCTGTATTTTTCTAACTAGTGGGAAAAGAGAAATAAAATGCACGCCCCATTCTCTTTGACCTCACTCTCCATTCATATCACACTGAGAATAACCAATTCCTAGGGTGCCAGGCTCTTAAAGTAATTCATACTTCCCTGGCAATCACAGGCATTTACCTTTCATCTTGGCAGAGGAAGGCCTGTTTTATCCACCCCTCATCACATTCTTGCCATTCTGTGCTTGAGTTTCCCCTCCAACACCCTACAATAGGCTAGGTAGGCTAAGAAGCAGTTGGCTACATAGAGAAAGTAAAGAAAGGTTCAGTGTCACATTCTAGTAATTTCTGATCCCAAAGCACTTTTATCCAAGAAATGGTGATATAGAAGAAAACAGGCATGAGGTTGTGTGGGCTGGTGGCCGCGGAGATAGCGGGACTGGGGAGGGAGATAGCCAGAGAGAGACGTTTTGTTCATCACGAATGCAGTCACCTGAAAAACACCAGCTAATTAGCAGTCTGTAGCCACACAACACAGCAGTTTAGTACAAGAAGTGAACAATACTTTACTTAATTGAAACTACAGAGCAGACTTAGGTAGGCTGAATGCAATTATGCAGATTGGAAGTCAGCCAGGATACACTGAGGTTAACAACCCCTTCTCTCACAAAAAGCACCGCAGGAACATCAGTGACCACAAATGGTAAAAGCTGTCATCCTGGGGCCCATCCAAAACGCCTCACCTCTCACAACCTAGGCTCCATCAGAAGGGCTTAATGGTATCAACTAACTGGCTGGAAGAAAGAGTGCCCTCTATCTGTGCAGGTGTGCCTGTGCCTCGTGCTGTGTGACTAGTTCAGCCTTCTCAGGAAACAAGCTTTGAAGAGGTAGAGTGGAGGGGGATTTAAATGGTGGAGGACATCCAGGGGGGTCCAGTGGTGGACGATGGGAACTGTGAGAGCTCCACCACCTACTAGTCTTGCGGCCAACACGATGGCTGCCCAACCGTTGCAGAAAGTTCTAGCTCAGGATTTCTCAAACTTTAAGGTGCTTATCAATTACTTCACCTAGAGATCCTGTTAAAAATGTAGAATCTGATTCAAGAGGTCTGGAATGGGGCCTGAGATTTTGCATCGAGAACAAGCTCCCAGGTGCTGCTGTCTGGGAACCAAACTTTTAGAAGTCATTTCTTGCAGAGAAGAGGGCAGAGGCTGGACAAAGAGAAAGAGGACTTTAAAATGAGACATAACACCCAGAATAATCAGGCTCACTTTCATTTGTCCTAGGAACTAAAGGAAGCAGAAACTTGGAGAGTTCAAAATAGTAACGAATCCAATCCACTCGTAAAACTCACTCCTAAAATGGCTTCTGCCATTAGAGGATGGGGAGAGGCACAGAATTTGGCCCCTGAACATGTTTCATGAATCAGATGCCCACTCTGAACAGTGTAGCATTTTCCACTCACTGGTTGGTGCTGTAGCAGAGACACACCAGCCAGCAGTGGTCTGGGATGACCTCCCAAGAACGAAAACTGTCTGTCTTTCAAGGTGAGTCAAGAGAAGACAAGATGGCAGAATGCAGACCCTCAAAGCTTGACCAATGGACAGTGAAGGGAGTAATAATCTTCCTGCAGAGCCTTGTAAAATAAAATCAGAGTTGCTGAAAAACATCAAAGAATGGGCCATTTTAAGCTTATATTATGCAAACTTAGTTTATTGCTGTGTGCTGTGGAGGTTTCCATGCTGAAGTCTGCATGTACTATTAAAGACTTAATTGTTGGGTGGATTATTGATTATATTCTTTATCTAGTTATTTCCCAAGTGCTTTTTATACTAATATCTACATATTTTGTGACTTCTTAATGATAGAATTCACTTTAGATGTATGGAAACACACACACACAAACACACGCACACAAACACACACATGCCTAAAAGCAAGACCCAATTAATCCCTGGTGAAAGCAGTATGGGTTCCTACATTTAGACATGCTGTAAACACGCTTTAAACTAGATAAGGCTGGAGTTTAGATATACATTTATCCTAATATGTAGCTCATCAGTATAGCTACAAAAATCTTATTACCTGCCATCATTCAGAATATATCATTTGAAATGTTCAGCTATCTAAAGCCAACACAGTAAAGCATATACACACACACACACACACACACACACACACACACACACACACAAGAAACAGAAGAATATAAGTATCAATCAGTGAATCAACAGTAGCTATGGAGTGCCTACTCTGTGTTCCATACCACACTGGGGAGGGTTGGGAAGATAAAAGAAGTATAAAGTTCTGCCATTGCAGAGATACTTATCTAAAAGGGAACAAAGCACTTAGGAAAAAGAGTAGAGAATAATTAACTGTTAAACAGCATGTATGGGAAGAAGTAGACTAAAATAGTTAAGTCTGCAATGAAAAGTGGACCTGAAGTTAGGCTTTGAAACACAAGTAGGATTTGGCAAGAAATGAGATGTTCTGTGGGTCCACTTGAGAAAAGCCAAAGGAAGCCAGGATGTGACAGGGAGCAAAGGAGGAGGAGGGACCTGAGTACAGGGAGAGACCAGGTCATGGGTAGGGCCTGGCAGGAAAGTCGGAATCGGAAGTCTTAGATAATAGGGGCCCAAGGCAGGTTATTGAGCAGTTGGAGAATAGAAGTTTTGCTTTGGTTTCTGTTTTAAGTATCTCAATTCATTGAAGGATCAAATGTGAAATGGATTTGGGAGGGAGGCTTGGAGTAAGGCTAAGGAGCAGTTTAGTCCTGTGTTGGCTGAGGAGCTCAGTGGGAAGAGGGGAATTTTTAGAGAAACTTTGCAGTGAGTCAATAGTATTTGCTGATAGGTTTGGTATGATGGATAAATGACTGGAAAGAGTTTGAGACAGTGCCAGGATGTCCAATTTGTAGACAAAGAAGAGTGGAGATGTCACTTATAGAAACTGGGTTATTGATGGACTTTAAGAACCAAGGATGTGACAGGCACTGTTCTAGGAGCTTAAGATCATCAGTAAACTTTACAGAAGTCACCTTTGCCCTCACAGAGTTTACATAATAAACATAACACACATAATATAAATAAATCAAACAAATAAACATAATAAGCAAGGAAATGCTATGGCATATTAGAAGAAAATGGCTGCTAAGGAACTAGTAAAAATGGGGCAGAGTGAGGAGGGTCAAGGGTGCTGCCAGGGTCCTGAGTCCGGTGGTTTGCAGTCATTGGGGAAGAACTCATTACAAAGGGGAGATTTGAGAAAAGACTTGAGGGAGGGGAGGGGGTTAATGAGGCGGATTTGCCTGGAGTCAAAGCATTCCAGAGATGTGTAGAGAACATCCAGCATCTTGGTGTCTTCAAGCTACAGCAAAGCAAGGAGGCCGGTGTGGCTTGAGCAGAGGGAGGGTGGGGAGAGGAGTCACCTAGTTGACAAGGCCACATCACACAGGGCCTTCTGAGACCATTATAAGGACCTGGTCTAGATACTGTCAAATTCTTAGAGGAAAACAGAGGCAGAACACTCGATGACATAAATAACAGCAAGATCCTTTATGACCCACCTCCTAGAGAAATGGAAATAAAAACAGAAATAAACAAATGGGACCTAATGAAACTTAGAAGCTCTTGCACAGCAAAGGAAACCATAAACAAGATGAAAAGACAACCCTCAGAATGGGAGAAAATATTTGCAGACGAAGCAACTGACAAAGGATTAATCTCCAAAATATACAAACAGCTCATGCAGCTCAATATCAAAAAAACAAACAGCCCAATCCAAAAATGGGCAGAAGACCTAAATAGACATTTCTCCAAAGAAGATATACAGATTGACAACAAACACATGAAAAGATGCCCAACATCACTAATCATTAGAGAAATGCAAATCAAAACTACAATGAGGTATCATCTCACACCGGTGAGAATGGCCATCATCAAAAAATCTACGAACAGTAAATGCTGGAGAGGGTGTGGAGAAAAGGGAACCCTCTTGCACTGTTGATGGGAATGTAAATTGATACAGCCACTATGGAGAACAGTATGGAGGTTCCCTAAAAAACCAAAAATAGAACTACCATATGACCCAGCAATCCCACTACTGGGCATATACCCTGAGAAAACCATAATTCAAAAAGAGTCATGTACCACAATGTTCACTGCAGCTCTATTTACAATAGCCAGGACATGGAAGCAATCTAAGTGTCCATCGACAGATGAATGGATAAAGATGTGGCACATATATACAATGGAATATTACTCAGCCATAAAAAGAAATGAAATTGAGTTATTTGTAGTGAGGTGGATGGACCTAGAGTCTAACATACAGAGTGAAGTAAGTCAGAAAGAGAAAAACAAATACCACATGCTAACACATATATATGGAATGTAAAAAAAAAATGGTTCTGAAGAACCTAGGGGCAGGACAGGAATAAAGACCCAGACGTACAGAATGGACTTAAGGACATGGAGAGAGGGAAGGGTAAGCTGGAACGAAGTGAGAGAGTGGCATGGACATATATACACTATCAAATGTAAAATAGATAGCTAGTGGGAAGAAGCCGCATGACACAGGGAGATCAGCTCGGTGCTTTGTGACCACCTAGAGGGGTGGCATAGGGAGAGTGGGAGGGAGGGAGACGCAAGAGGGAGGAGATATGGGGACATACGTATACATACAGCTGATTCACTTTCTTATACAGCAGAAACTAACAAAACATTGTAAAGCAATTATACTCCAATAAAGATGTTAAAAATAAAAAAATAAGGACCTGGTCTTCGCTCTTAGTTAAAAGAAAGGGAGAGCCAGTTGTAGATTTTGGAGCAGGACTGACATGAACTGATTTCAGTTTTCAAAGAATCACTGTGTTGAGAATACATTCTAGGAGAACAAGAAAACCAGCTGGAAAACTAACTTATCCAGTTACCAATCTAATTAGAAAGAGTTATTTGTGGGTGGAAAGTTCTTCATGCATTTGCCTCTGATAGGTTGAAGGAATCTAAAGAACTGGATTCCAGCCCCCTGCTTGGGTATAAGTTTCCCAAATAACTTTAGGCCTGTTGCTTCACTTCTCAGCTGCTGCTTTATTGTCTTTAGCATGGGAATAATGCTTAACTTTATCTACTTTGTAGTGTGTGTTTGTGTGTGTGTTTGTGCACACCCCGAATCGAAGGAGATAAAGAAAGTAAAAGCCAAGACTACACACTGTTATTAGAGGCTGACACAATTGGAAATTCAAGCAGGGTCCAGTCCAGACACTTGATCTTGTGCTGAATCCAAGTGAGAGTGGAGATAGCACTGGATTCCGAATCAGAAAACCTGAGTTTGGATCCTGAGTCACTGACTCCTTACCCCTGTCGCCTTGGATAAAACAGCTTCCTCAGTTTCCTCTTCTGTGTTAGAGGAGATTACGATACTGATACCTCAAAGGACTTAATCCAGAGTTACAGGTGAATAAAATTCCTGTTATATACTGTAAAGCACCAAAGAGATGAAGCCCCCCAAAGCTCCTATTGCAACTGTAGACAGCTCTACTCAGCCTGTTAAAAAATCTTAATTAATCCTTCCATATAGGTAGTTGTTAACTTTAACTCCTTGAGGGCAGAAATCATTTCCTCCTTTAGTGCCCCATGTAACCAGCACAGGGTAGAGCAGCAGGGGGGACTTAGCAAGTCATTTTAGCAAGTGGGTAAGTAAAGGTATGATATTAAAGGAGGAAATGTAGATTTGGGAATCAGGTTTTTTTAGAGTAAATATTCCAAACCATGAGAGTGGATACATTCACCGAGAGAGTTCAGAGCCTGAAGAGGCAGGATAGAGCTAAACACCACACTGGGGACCAGCACAGTAAATTCACTAACCAGCAAAGGGAAACACCATAGAAAGTGAACAGATCATTCGGAATCATCAGCATGGTAAAAACCTGAAGAGCGTCATCAACTAGTACAACTTATTATAAATACCTTCCACTCAGAAAGGATCCAGACAAATTTCAATTCGCTGTCATTCCACCAGTCTGAAATCCCTAATGACCACGCACTTATCTAGTAACCACACTCCGGCACAGAGACAACTGAAGTTCCTTCACGATTCAAAAGTTCCATGTGAATTATCGAAGGACGATAATGCAGTGTCCATTGTAATTTTAATACTAATTGTGTTGTTTGAGTCCTGCTAATCCACATATGACAATATAATGTAAGTGTTTTTTACCAGAGCATTTGCTTAATCAGAGCCTTACACTCCCCAGGCCTTCTAAGTAAAGGAACTTTACTGGGAATGAAGGAGAGTGGCACATAAAACCATTTTCCTAGTCTGTTTGTTAAGTACATACTTAGCAAGCCATCTTGCAACATACCTAGCCAATAATTTACATCTCCTCTCTAGAGCCCTCTTTTTTGTGTCTTCTTAACTGACATTTTGGAATTCACCTGAAAACACCAACGATTTGCCAAGACAAAACTTGGCCTGTGGAGAAGACACCCTATTCAACACCAATCTGGAGAAAACAGCATACTCAGTTCCTGTATTCGCTATGATCGTAATATTTATTTTAATCATTATCACAATTTGAGGATTATAACTTGGTCCTAAGAAAACTGGCCTCCAAGCAGTAAAGAGTTAAGACCAGAAAGTTCACCCCCTGGGCCCTTTGCTCAATCTCCTTATTTCAATCCCTCCTTCCCTGTGATACCACAAAATGAATAATGCCTTAGACATAGTTTTTGCAATGCTAATATTTGAACAGTAAAAGATACCTTAAGACCTTCATGAAGATTTTTTAAGGCCTCGTTTAATGTCAGTGTCAAGGTTCTGTGAGGAATAATTAATATAACAAAACAGGTCTATGTGCCCATCGATTGCCAGGGGATTTATGCAGGTAACTCATTAATGCTGCAGGGGTTTCTGCATGTAAATCCCGAAGCCTTGATGGGGAAATGGGACCCAATGATTTTCCCCCTATAAAAAACACAAACAATGACAAGTATAAAAGCAGATAACCTGAATATCACAAACAGCTATATGGCTTGTAAAAGTTTTCCATTTACATCCTGTCACCTCTTCTTTTCACATGTATAAAAGATGGGACAATTATTTCAACAAACCGACCTATATAAATCAATGCAGTTTTGCTGTGGGAAGACTGGGTGTTTAAGGCATTTAATATTTCAGCATCACCAGATTATCACCAGCATCCATTTCACTTTGCGGTCAAGTGCATGATTAGCGCTGTGACAGGATATTGGCCATTTTCGTAGGAAGATCTGCAAATCCTAGTAAACAAATACCAGTTGGAAAAATTAAGAACAAGTCTGTGGACTGGAATGCACCCTACTTGTAATGGGAACAAAAAGCTGGCAATCAAATCTAAAGAAAAAAGCTAAATCACAGCAGAATGACCTACTTTAAGGCATTTGCCAAAGAGGCAGTGTTTTTAGACAGCTCTTCTGAAGTAGCGTCTTTCTGTCTATGCCATCTGCAGATTTATTACTGCCTGAGAAAAACAACCAAAAAAAAAAAGCTCTATTTGAATGATACTAGGAGCCTGGTCTATAGGAAAGATTCCAGTATTGTGGGCACCACACCCACACCTACTGATGTGGTCCAAGGTTTTGCTTTAGAGGCACCTAATTAAGAAACCCTGACTCATTTACATGGAGACGTTTGATCTAAATTACACTCCAAACCGCACCAAATTGGGAGCATCTGTGAATGTGAAATGTTTGTTCCCTGTGACGGCTAGAACAGGGCCAGCTCTGGACGGCACATGTTCAAGTGACGAAAAATATTTCACATGTAACGTACTTCTGAGACCCACTTTTCCACTAATAATTCATAGTGATGCTAACCAGTATCTGTACTTCCACAATTATTTCAGGCTGTGAAAAATTATGTCACTTTTTTTTTCTACAGCTAGAAAGAGGTAGAAGACCACCTACTTTGTTTGTTGTCGTTGATAAAAGGCCTTAAGTGCAGCCAATAGCAGAAAGGCAAAGCTGTATGGTGTAGGGGCTGGCCATTACATATATCTCTTAACTGGGGGGTCCAGAAATGCAGAGCAGCAATCTAAAAGGATAAATCTCAAGGATGACCCCCTCTCATCACTGGCTTAACTTCTCTAGTTTTCAGCTTGGCTTGCTGGTTCTCAGTAAAGGTTTGCTTCTCAACTCCTCTGAGGCTGTGTTTGTGTCCAGAAGACACAGCCCATAAAATTGAGAATACTGATAGATTAAAGGTCACATTATATGCAATTAAAGGGCATTCAGATACAGTCCGTGTCATTTCCATCCTGTAAAATGTCTAAGAAAGTTTAAAAGAATTTTTTAAAATGTTCTGCCATTGGATGCTAAGAACAGCACTTAGCACATAATACTCACGAAAGAGTGCTGTATATCAAACACAATCAACAGTGTTTCATAGATGCAGTCAGCCCTGCACTCTGGCACCTGGTGAGCACTTTCCCTTATTAGGCTGTGTATCACCTATGTTTCAACTGGAGTCCAAGGAATAAGAAAGAAACTTAAAAAAAAATTCCAGATTCTTTTGTCTAAGAAGATACTAATACATTGATCTGACATACCGTTTTTTTGCAGTAGCTAGAATGAGATTTGAATATATTGATAGTTTCAGCAGCAGAACCCAGGGAGCCCAGTTAATAACTTATGCATGGATATATAGATATACTTCAGACAGAGGTAAGGTTTTCAGCTCTCATGTTGGTAATACTTAGAGGGATCGAATGAAAGGGGCTGTTCCCCCAGAGTCTTTGTTGTGGGCATGCATTGTGACAGTATGGAGCCAGAGTTCTTCTGGTTGTCTACACAGCCTGGATTCAATAAACTGTTATATATGCATATTATGACAATGTGGTCAAGGAAACCAGATTTTTTTACTCTACCTTCGAGTGCCTATAGAGCCTAAATCTGGTGTTTATTTTTCTTGTCCCCCTTCAATATGTTAACATATTCATAATTTAATACAGGTTATGTTCATTTTATAATTAAAGTTATGGACTTAGTTGAGAAAGCACTCAGACTATACTGTATGGAAAATATTTATCTTTTTCTATAACTGTCTGGTTCAGTGTGAATCCTAAATGTAGATAATCCCAGACTATCTTAGTTTGCTAGGGCTGCCATAACAAAATACCACAGACTAGGATGCTTAAACAACAGAAATGTCTTTTCTCACAATTCTGGATGCTGGAAGTCTGAGGTCAAGGTGTCAGCAGGTTTGCCTTCTTCTGAGGCCTCTCTCCTTGGATTGCAGATGGCTGCCTTCTGATTGTGCCCTTACGTGGTCTTTCCTCTGTGTGTATGCATCCCTGGCGTCTCTCTGTCCCAGTTTCTTCTACTTATAAAGACATCAGTCATATTGGATGAAGGCCCATCCCAACAGTCTCATTTCAACTTAATTACCAAAAGCCCTGTCTCCAAATTCAGTCACATTATTAGGTACTGGGAGTTAGGGCTTCCACATATGAATTGGGGTGTATGGGGGGGGCAGAGGGGAGGGGACATAATTCAGCCCATAACGTAGTCCAAGACAATATCCATGCTGCTGACATGCCTCTTGCCAAATGTGTATTTATTTGAGACCAAAACTAAAACTAAAGTTAATATTTTAAAATATATGGTATGGGCTTCCCTGGTGGCACAGTGTTAAGAATCCGCCTGCCAATGTAGGGGACACGGGCTCGAGCCCTGGTCCAGGAAGATCCCACATGCCGCGGAGCAACTAAGCCTGCGAGTCACAACTACTGTAGCCCTCGTGCCACAACTACTGAAGCCCGCGCGCCTAGGGCCTGTGCTCTGCAACAAGAGAAGCCACCGCAATGAGAAGCCCACGTACCGCAACAAAGAGTAGCCCCTGCTCGCCACAATTAGAGAAAACCCGCACACAGCAACGAAGACCCAACACAGCCAAAAATAAATATAAATATATTAATAATAATAATAATAAATAAATTAAATCTGTGGTATTTTTCCAGTATGATTCTCATTCACTTCTTCCATCAGTAAGAAACAAGGATGACTTTCTAAGGTTTAGGAGAACGAGCAGCAGCGTGACTCTTCTTATACCTTCTTGCTAGACTGGAAGGAAGCAGTTACCGAGTACAGTAAGTGTTACCACAGTGCCTGCCTGAGCTCCACCCCGCCTTCAGGGACGCCTGGTCTGGAGGCATAAGTGCCTCCGCCTCCATTACTTCCACCCTCCATTAGGAAAAGATAATGCAAGAGATATCACTTTCACAATAAAACATTGCACTTACACCACACCTTTCAACTCAGCATTTCCAAATGCTTTAAAAATCATTATTATTTTTATTATTTATTTGTGGAATCCCAGCAGTCTACTCGGCACTGGGAAGTGCAGTCAAAGCCACAGAGCTATGGTCTCAGTTACACAGCCTTAAACTGACGCTCAAGTTTTCCCCTTGATGTGCCAGTAAAAAATCTGAAGGTGGGTGTTTGTATGTGTGTGCATATTTAGGAAAAAAGAGAGAGAGAGAAAGGAAACTTATCTGTTACCCTGCCACTTATATAGCTGAAGAAATTTAGAAACGAGCCGTTCCATAGCATTGCTCTAATAAACTAAGAACCACACCAAGAAAAAAGCAAGAAAGCAAACACATAGTTTTGGACCTAAAATTCAGAAAATGGAAATGAATTGCCCTAATCAAGGACAACTACAATAACACTTTTAAAGGGTTATTAAGTGATGCAGGAAATAGAAATCAATCATGCTCTGCATATTGTTCACTGGTCATTATTTCCTAGGTCAAATCTGCTTGACATTCAATTTAATACAGTCTTTCATCAAGTTAAAAGGCCCTGGAGAAACTTTCACTGGCCACCCACATTTTCCAACAGGGCTGTTGCCTGATCCACCTCATTTTTGTTTTCTGACTTTTTATTGTTATTGCATAGTCTGCCCTCTCCTACTGAAACGACTCTTCTGCTTTACGTGCCTTCCAAGATGGTGAATATATGCTGTCCATTCCTGTAATGCTAGAACCTGGTCCAGTGGCTGGCACATAGTAGGTGCTCAATAAATGTTTGTGAGATAAATGAACAACACATTTTCATAGCACTCTGCAAAGCAGTCTAAAAGTGTGTTTGGCACATCCTGTTTCATCAATAAAGTTATAAGCTAAGACAGATCACAGCAAAGAAGAGATAGTCCAGACGCAGAGTAAAAAATCTAATGAAATAAGGATTTAGATTGCTTTAAATCGGCGTGACCAAAGCATTTGTAGAAAGTATATGTTGAAAGTTATCTTGACTGGTCTTGAATTTAGCCAGCAAAGATTTTCTGAAATAAGTATGAGTTCAGGAATTTTTGTTATAATGAGAGGGAGAAGTCATAAACTATGAAGTGTTCTAGAATGTGGGGTGGGGCCTCTGAGGAAGCCTGAAGGTAAAAATAGAGGTCAGTAATTGGATTTAAAATATCAGAAGAGGCAAGAGTCAGGGAGGTAGAGGAACGTCAGATTACTATCTATTCTAATGAAAGGCTTTCCAAGAAGATAAACACCCCCAGGTATAGAGAACTTCTTTAGGGAGATTGTTGTACCATAAGAATGTCATTAGTAACACAATTGGGGATACACTAAGGTAGGAATTCAGACAATAAGGGCTGCCACAATGTAGCCAAAGTGAGGAGAATGTTTCTTGAGTCCTCTGTGCTTGGTGGCAGCCACCACCCTCAGCAGTCCTGCATTATCCCCAGGCAGAGAGCTTAGAAAGGGCCTAAACACACACTGTAATCATGTCTTTCTCAGTCTACATGGGGAGTGAATCACAAAAGGGCATTTCCTGTGCTTAGAGAAAAGTATGCAATATTTGTCTTTCACCATCTCAAATCAGTAATGCAGAAAGACTATATACCCTTCTGTATTGGGCTATTTTGAGGCTTCAGTATCCCCAGCCTCTCAGAGGAAAGATGCTGCAAAGCAGAGGAAAATATGGGGCATCTTCCAAAAGTGAGCGAATTAAGCCCCTGGAAGGTGGCTGGCCTCATCTCGAAACCCACCAAAGAATAGTAGCACAGCTAGAAACAAGTTCAAAAGTGCTTGACGACCCTAAATTAAAACAACAACAAAGTTCAAATTGTGGCTTGGCTCAAGCTGCTTTATTATATTTTGTATTTAGATTTCACATGTTTATATTCCAAAGTGTGATGTCTCTTTAAAAATGTAACTGTTGAGTTTAAAATCAAGAAGTAGTAAAGTGGCTTCACAGAGAGACACATATGGAAGGTTTTTGTTTTGGGGGGTGGGGAAAGGAGTTGATTTTGTCTTTAGTTCTGTGGAATTTCAGTCCAGTCAACACCTAGGCCACTCCTTGAAAAAAAAAAAAAAAAAAAAAGAGGAAGAAGAAGACCTTTTCAAAAATTTAAATGACTCAGCATGCAGAGGATTTCTTGCAGACATCTGGAAGTTTAAACAGAGGCGTCCAAAAGGCAAGTCGAGGTACAGCAGCAATAGCAAGCATCTGACCTTTATTCTCATTTTCAAGAGTGAAATGGCTTATAGGTTTTTGAGGTGTCAGTGCCAGAAGGGAAGCTGGCCAAGGCTCTCATTGCAAAGATGAGCAAACCTGTGCTTTCCCAGGTCATCTAGCCGGTTTGCAGGTCCTATAACCCAGGCTGACTTTAGTGGTAAAAGGAAAATGGAAATAAGCTATGTCGAAGGCACTTGACCTCCAACTGGCTAATTATTCTAGATGGTTCTTAAAGTTAAAGTTCTTAGATTTTCAATTTCTGATGAAGGTAATTTCATCACAGAGGTCCCTCTTTTATAAAATTGTCAGTACTTTCTCACTGTCTTAGCTCTACCTGGAATTCTAACCATTACTTCCGTGAACGAATGTGTCACTTCTTCAGATGAATGAATTTTCTCGTCAGCTCCACCCATACCTCCCGCATCCCCCTCTGCAAGGCTTGGCCCACATTCTTCTCCTCCTTCCCAGACTCCTCTCTATGCTCTCTGCTCATCCCAGATGCTACCACTTCTTTGAAGCATCTGGCTCAGTGTCCAGCTATATTCAGATTGGCTTGATCACAGATCTGACCCCATCTGAGGAGATCTTTCCCTACTCAACTCATAGCCCTTCTTAGGCATAGCTGTGAAGGGGAGCTTGACACATACATACAGCATAGTGAATGTAGAGCAGAAGTTATTCTTATTCTTTTCTGGTTCTTGAGAATACCTAGCATGAAGAGACATAGTTTACTGAGCATCAACCAGGTGTCCCATACTCTCCTGAATATTTAGAAATACATCCTCTCAATTCAGCAACCATGTAAAGGAGGTATTACTGTCCATTTATGTAGCCAAAAATCTAGCATCCAGAGGAACCATGTGTTTTTCTTAGACCACCCAACTAAAAAGTAGTGGGGTCAGTATTTGAATGCAAGTTTTTCTGAATCCAAAGCTAACTTCTATGCAAAACTGCTTCCCTTCTCAGAGTAACCCGCACATAAAAGTCACTAAATATTTGTATGAATGGACAAGCTAATATGGGAACTGTCCCCTGCTCCAATCTGACTTGAAAAAAAAAAAGAAGAAATTCAGAATCTTTGGTGCCTCTGAACAGACATGGTCACATAGACAGCACAAGAAAAGCAGAAATGTTCTCAGAAGTTAACAGTTAAGTTGATCACTGGCAGACTACCTGGAAGTGATATGACTCACAGGGAATGACAAGCCTCGAGTCAAACTTGGCAAGCATTTGTAACTTTACAGTATGCACCTTAAATATTCTACTAACCCCTTATTTTCCCTTTGCCCTTATTTTCTCACTCATTTTATTTTATTTATTTATTTATTTTTATTATTATTATTTTTTTTGTGGTACGCGGGCCTCTCACTGTTGTGGCCTCTCCCGTTGCGGAGCACAGGCTCCAGATGCGCAGGCTCAGCGGCCATGGCTCACGGGCCCAGCCGCTCCGCGGCATGTGGGATCTTCCCGGACCGGGGCATGAACCCGTGTCCCCTGCATCGACAGGCGGACTCGCAACCACTGCGCCACCAGGGAAGCCCCTCTCACTCATTTTAAACGTATTTTAACCTTTTATATGTAATGTATTTTTATACAGTAAAATACATTTATAAGGTGGAAGTATACATCAGTTTAATACATAATGAAAATGAAATTAATTAACAAAATAAAATTGGTGCTCCAATTTACAGAACAAGTTCAGAAATGTTCACTGCATAGAAGTGGGTGGCTCAGGCCTCACGTATTACTTCATTGAATCATAGGACTATAATTGTGACGTTGTGTTTTAGGGAAGATTTGAAATGTGTGGCGTTCTAGAAGATATTTAAAGATGCAGCTTATCCGTATTAAAATCAGAAAAGTTTAAAGGCCAACGGAAGAGATATGGGATTTTCATAGATTTTTTTTTTTAATCCCACTAAACAGTACAAAGATCTCTGAGTTTGAAAATGATTTTATCCTCAAATACCATAACGTTTGCAAACTGATATTTTAAAACACAGAGGGGAAGGTTGACTAAGACTGAAAGTTATGGTTTTCTCGAAGTTTTTAGCTAAATGAATATCAAGACAATAAAGAGAAGCTTATTTGATTGCAAATTCTGAGGCTACCAGATGGTATTTCTCTCTGTTGCCATCCAACCCTTAGTTGTGTTTTCTAATGATAAGGGAGGCTGGGAACCACTGACCTACTCCAGTCATATCACATGAGTATCTCAATTCTCAGAAAGAAATCCCTTGTCCAGATTTTTCCAGTTGTTTTTAAAGAGCAGTGATGTTGAGGCGACTCTCATGGGAACCAACTTAGTTCCGTGAATGAACCATGGAAAGGAACTCAGTTGGGGAAAAGGAGTAAGTATTTCTTACCAAATTGTCATTGCCGTCTGCTCTGTCAGTGGATGTCATTGTCTACTACAAATTCTCAAGGACCTCCAAAGAATCAGAGTCAAGCCCTTCCTGGGAGTGTTGAAAGGAAGGGTATCTGGTTGGTTTTAACTGCAAGCATGTGTGACCAAGTAAAGCAGATTCCTGAAGAGTCTCCTTCCAGATGTATGTATGACATTTGTGCTTTATTCAAGCTCCTTTTGGACAGTGAAGACCCTTCAAAAGTAACATAATCTGTGTGGATCGAGGGTCTGTTACTCAAGAACCCAGATATCGCTTCCCAGTTACATCAATGAACTATACCTTCAGTTACTGATTTCAACTATAAGATGGAAAAATAAAAACTGACCCAACTTAATTTTTCAGAAAATATTGTGGCAAATTTAACAAACCTATTTCCCAATTCATGTGTTATATGACAAGCTACCATAAACTTTCAATCAGAAATTGTCTCTAGATTTATTCAGAGACTAGAATTAATTTCCTTTTTTTTTTTTCATTTGTTCAGTCCATGGAATAATGAAGCAAGAATGTTCTTTCCTCTCTGTTAAAGAATGTTGACTCCTATCTATTAAGATAGAGGGTCAATGTTTGAAGAGAAATTGGAGTATGTATGATGTCTTAGATTGAATTTCCAAAAGTCTTTTAAGTCTTTAACATGCATCATAGAAGTCCAAACTATAAAAAACCCTGGTCTAAATTTATTTCTACAAAAATTGAATATAAACTAACAAAGCCAGCAACTTCAAATAAATGTTCACTCTAAATTTAATTTGCATTTATGTTGACCTACCCTCATTCATGTTAACATTTGATTCATGAGCTTTATCTTTTTGTGAAGTGTCCAGCCTAACTAGTCTAGGATGTGAGGGCAGCGCTTACCTTGGTTTAGATGTGCGTGAACAATGACTTCCCCTTCAAACAATCACAGTCGTTTTCTCATCAGAGATGGCTGGGAGCAGCAGCAAAGGGTGAAGGAGATCCATCAAGAAATGTCCAGCGTCGATGTGTTCTCTCAATTTACTTCCTGACCTTCAGCGTGCAGCCACACTCCTGACCCTCATGAGATGGAGCCTAAGGGGGAAATGGCACTGAGTACCAATTCCTATGTCCTGTTGTTCTGTGGTCTCAATTAAGTGCTAATTAATTACCACTGGCATCTTTGGCATTGCTTGTCAAATTGCATTTAGGAATATCTTTCCTGTGTTTAAATATCAGTAGTCCAAAATCCAAAGCTAAAAATCCCATGTGTTACTATACCCTTTTTTCTTCCTTTTCAAAGCTGTGTTTTAAAACTCAACAAATGTATCTATAACCACTGAAGGTAGCTTTCAGATACAACAAACAGGAATTGGTATTGTCAATTTTGATTAATAGTACTTCATTAATAAACATCCTGCTATTCAGTCTCCACCTGCACTTGCTGATGTTGCCTGGAATCAATTAACTCATATAATTTGATTTATTTTACAAAGACATTTTGGGATGTGCTGTGCTGATGATAAGGTCCTATTTTAGTAGTTCTTGATTGCAAGTTAGATTGTACCTGAATGGATTTCTGTTTCTGCATGGTTGTGTATACACAAGTGTGTGTTTTGCAAGTGAGCTGGAAGAAAACGCTGCTTGAAGAAGTCTTGAATTAAAGAATTCATTTGAAAACATGGTGGGGGTATTCCCCCTGAATATTCTGACTTGTTCTGAAGACTTCCAAGAAATTCAGATCTTGCAATGTTATGTATGAAGCCATTTTACTTAGCAGATTAGCTAGTCTTCTTTTAAATCAAAGAACAAGAGAGTGTTACTAAGCACCAAAGTTAAAACACTAGCTAGAGCTAAGATATTAGAGCCAGATATTAGATTCAGCTTTGTGTTTAATTTTTTTTCTTTGCTTTGCTTTAAGTGTAATTCCTTTTTCTCCTCTAAACATTTGCAAGCCATGGTTTCCGGATCAATCCATTTGATCCCAGTTACGCACTCTGAAAACATTTCTTAGGCTTCTATAAATTCTTAAGACATGCTAAAGTTCGGTGCAAGTGACAAAGGCCAACTCAAACTGTTTAGGTATAAAAGAGAATTTATTGGATTACTTAACTTAAAGTTCCAGGATTAGATATGACTTTGGGCATGACTAGATCCAAGTGCCAAAGTATCTTGCCGGGAATTTTGCCTCTTTCCATCTCTAATCTCTGCTCAACTTTGGGTTAGCTTCGTTTTCGCTTGAAATCCTTCCTCCTGGCAGCAAGATGGCAGCAGCAGTATTGTATCGTATCAGCCTAGCATCCTCAGGGGCAAGTATGTTTCTCTTTTGCGGTGGGAATAGAAAATTCCCAGGAACAATTCTCCTTGGCCTGGCTTCGATCCCATATTTATTCCGTATTTGTTCCTGATCCGTTCACTGTGGCAGAGGAATGAATGGTTCTCATTAGTTGGACTTGGGACATAAGCCCAACCCTGGAGGCAGGGACTGGGTCAACTCCACTCACACCACAGAGACTGGGAGTGGGCGAGAGGTTTCCCCCAAAAGGAAGAAAAAAGATGCATAAAAGACAAAAAAAAAAGAATCCACTTGTCCACAACAGTAAATTGTAACTACAACCTCTTATTTCCCCAACACAACTATCCTATATCTGAATATAATAGTATTTCAATCAATGAGAGACGTACATGGAGGCTAAGTCACATTAAGCAGCACTGTTGTCTATGACTAAGAAAGGTTGCCTGTCTTTCTTCCATGCTCTCTGGCAAAGTGACATCAAGGCCTAGCAAGCAAAACTGAAGTAATACCCATCCATGCATGCATTCCTTCATCCATGTAACACTAATGAGTCCCTACAGTGAGATAGGACCTGAACTAGGCACTGAGGCTACAAAAATAAATAAGGCAGCTCCTTAAAGAACCTATATGTGGAAGTAGTATAGTGTAGTCACAAGAGATAAGGTTTTGAAGTTACATAGAGCTGAGTTTCAATCCCAGCTCTTTTACTTATTAGTTGCGTACGTGTAGACAAAGTTCCCATTCCTTCTGTGTTTTAGTTTCCATATCTAAAAATCTGTGTATTGTAAGAATTAAGTGGGTAATATTGATAATTTGCTCAACAAAAGGCCAAGCACATAAGGTCATTGTACAATAATTAATAGTCATTACTGTGTTTATCAAATGAGATAATGCAAACAAACCACTGTACACAGTGCCTGGCACATAGTAAGTGCTCAGGAAATGGTAATTGGCAGCTGTTATCGTATGAAATAGAACTTGGGACTAAATCCAAAAGGAAACAAAATTTAAAAACCAAGAAATATCTATTACGATAGATTTGGAAAAAGCCTTGAGAATTCATCCAGACCTACCCCATCTTCAGAGAAAACCCTTTATTCAGTTTAGATTTAGTAGAATTTATCTTCTCTTCAAAAGAAGTGTTCCCCAAAGCAACTGTCTTCCTTTTTGCTCTCATATTTCATCAGTTTACATAATATTTAATTAAATTATGTAATTACAATAATAAGTACAACTGGTATAAACTTGTTTGGGACTCTCTCCTGGGACTTCTCTCTAGTGGGAACAGATGTGCACAGTTGAGAGTCATTAACTAGCTGCGAACATTCAGTGTGTTGTGGGCATTGGTCAGTATATTTACAGAGGAAATAGAGAGCTGGTTAAGTAGAAGTGAGCCACTGGAACCTCTGCAGTACTGTAGCGGTCTTCTGCGTGCTCTTATCTTCTTCAATGCCACTGATTCTTGAAAATTTTTCCCATATTAACTTGTATTTCTTAAACTTCTATAGGTGACATGATCAGAACTTTATAACCAGAATCTTAAGCCTGCCTTCTGGTCAGTTTTCCTATTCTATAGTCACAACTATGTACCGGGCAAAAATGTAATGTGAATAGAAAATGGTAGAACATGAAGGATTAGTACTTGGTGCTGCCCTAAATCCATTTCTAACTCTAATCTTAAATAATAGGTTATATATTCATTTCTTAGAAGGAAAAAATAGAATGTTATCTCACACATTGAAATGACACTAACAACTGGGTAGAATCTAAAAGAAGATTGGAAGTTGCTTCCCATATATGCCTGTCCTAATGCATGAAATTAAGAGACTGTTCTTCCCATTCTTCATGGTGATCTCATGATGATTTTTGAAATCTATTTGTCTACTGTCTTGAAAACCTCAAAATCAGAGTGCCACAAAAATTGGAAGCATGGACAACATATATACTTTAAGATTGGTGGTTTGAGGGAGATTAATGACTCTGTGTTAAATTTTAAGTAATAGTCATTAAAGGCTAAAAGCTAATGAAGTTCTTATTTGTAACCAGGTACTTTTGCTGAGAAGAGCATTAGAAGTAGTTCAGTCCATGCCTCAAGAAGTTAAAATTTTATGATCAGAGTAGAAAATAAGCTATCATTACTGCTAAGTCTCAACCAATGGGAGGGTGCTGAGCAAAACAAGGGGCGGGCCCTGGGATGGGTGCTGGAGTGGCCCAGCCCGGGGCAAATAATTACAATATTAATAAATATCAATAGCAGACATTTAAAAAAAGAAGAAAATAAGCTGTCATATAGAATTGGTCAAATTCAGAAGACACGTGCCTTTCGCTGGCGGTCTGTGAGGTAATTTAGAGTCCTAAATATTAAAGGCATCTTCCACTCCTCAACTGTATTTTAGACTATTTAGATTTTTCTCTAGTAATCACCGGCCACCCAGCAGACACTGACCTTGTATAGAATGGTTCACTATTAAAGATGACTTGAAACCAGATCAGTTCCTTAGATTTGAACTTCCAGGTCTCTGTTCGAATATCATGGAGATCAACTAATTTCACTACTTATGTGAACTATGTCATATGTAGTCATTATAATTTTGAACATTGTGGTATAAATAACAAGTTAAAATTTCATAATTACTTTTGGTGAGAAAAAGAGTTCTGAGCCAAGGCACCTTTTTTAGTTTTTCTTAATGTATTAATTGAAATAGTTACACAATCCAAATCACATGCTCTGTTCTGTGAAGACCTTATATTAACAGGCATTGCAAAGGTTGGAATGTCCTTCTTCAAGCCAAGTTTAAATGCTGAGAAAGGCACTCTGGTTGGTCCCATTTCTTGGTTCAAGCCTCTACCCTTGGTCCAAACAGCCATAAAAAAACATGGCCAGGTCTACTCACTGGGAGAAAAAGGAATATTCTGATGAGTGCTTATTGAGAACATTGAATGGGGAGTACTGGAAAAAGACACTGGAACAGGTTATGAAAGGGCTAATATGTCCTAATAAGGAGCTGGGATTTTACCTAATGGGTAACAGAAGGCCACTGCTGGTTTTCAAGTCAAGAACATTGATCCACATAAGGAGACTAAAAGAGCCCAGGTGCATGCAGACTCTATCTTGGAAGGCTCTGTAACCTGAGTTTGGGGAGAGGCAATAATAGTGGTTCAGGTATACTTAGGAGAGCAGAAAAGGACAACAACCTTAGCAGAAGAAGCTGGCAAATATTAGGTGATAGAGTCAAGTCTCCCAGCAACCCCTCTAGGGTTCAGAGCTGGGTTCTGGTCCTTGAGGTGGGGAATTGAAAGGCAGAACCAAGTATCAAAACCGCAAATGGAAGGGTCACTTGAAAAAACAGGGCACATATGGCTCAGTCCTGCTGCATCCTGAAATCTATGAACTAGCAGGATGCATAGGCCCTTTAGAAGAAACTTGGGTACAGCTGAGGCAGGCAAGACATGGCACCAAGAATCTCAAGGAAATACCCTTTGTCAGTCTGCATCATCATTCCTACTCAAATTAAAATAACGTGTTCAAACTTACAATCCTTATGAAATTAGAAACCTGGTGTCTCTCAGGCTATCAGAAAGGATTTATGTTTCATCTAGTTGTTTCTGGCTTGATTTCCTGCTTTGGCTGAAACCACAACTCATGCATTGCCTCATCACTTGCCAGTGTTCCCTTATCTTAACAATTCCTCTGCCTTGCTTTCCAAAAGCTCACTCCAGGACATAGCACTTAGTAGACATTTACTGATAATTCATGGAGGATGGAAAGATTACATCACACCCAGCCTAGCAGATAATTGAAAATTTAAACTTCAGTAATAGGCATTCCTATTACTACCTTGGTCATTCTCCCTACACCCTCCAGTAGGAAATTTTTGTGGGTTGTCTCTTCCATTTGGCCTCCAACTTTCCACCATGTAATTCTGCCCCAACACCCTTCTTTCATATTCTTTCTTTTTACACACAACCTTCATACGTCCATTTCATTTTTTATACAGAGAATTTGTTTATCTCTTTTTCTGGCTGTGTTCTAAGGATTATCTTTCCAAAATGGTCCATCAAAATGTTTTGCTTGGGCTTCCCTGGTGGCGCAGTGTTTCAGAGTCTGCCTGCCGATGCAGGGGACGCGGGTTCGTGCCCCGGTCCGGGAAGATCCCACATGCCGCGGAGTGGCTGGGCCCGTGAGCCATGGCCGCTGAGCCTGCGCGTCTGGAGCCTGTGCTCTGCAACGGGAGAGGCCACAACAGTGAGAGGCCCGCGTACCGCAAAAAAAAAAAGAAAAATGTTTTGCTAAGAAAGAAAGAAAAAATGATTTTTTTCCCTTAAGAGGAATTCTGCTACCAGCTATTAAATAAGACTTTTTCCCCAGTATACATGAATCTGTAAGTTGAGCGTAATTGTACCTCCTTTTTACCTAAGAGTGGATTAATATATCTAAACTGACCTGCGGATAGTCTACTGGGATACCCTGTATTATGCTGGCCCTTCTGGCTATCACTGTGTGACAGCATATTAGAAACAACAGTCATGTCAGACCCTACCTCTTGCCTTTCCTCTTGACAATTTATAGATCCGATGCTATTTAGACAGGTGTAGAAGTAATCTCACCAGTGAGGCAATTCCCTTGGGCCATTATACATGCAAGATATTTCAATTCAAAAATGCTATTGGAGGATTTCACTGAGAGCTCCAGTAAAGAAATTCCTGAAACTGCAGTGCTGAAACTAGTAAAAGGGCTCTGCTACAAGAAGCACTCTTCTCACCAAGCTGTTGATACCATTTGAGAAATTTACATCTTGAGACAGTATCGGATGGCGGTGATAACAAGCTCCGTGTCAATGATCCTCCAGGTCTGTCAATTGATCTCATCCCAGGTAAAGCAAGAGCAGTGACTGTCTTATTGCAAAATAAATGCAGACCCCCAAACTGTCAGAAACACAGCATGAGCTACTTAGTGCCTAAAAGAGAGTGAAATTCTATCAGAAAACCATGAACATAGGGTCTATTCAGTTTCCATTTCAAGGACCATATTTATGTGCTTGGGAGTTGATTTAAACTGCCTCTTGTTTTTCAAATACTCAAACCATCCTACCCATTTTGGGGGGGAAATACTGAAGTTGTGGATAATTGAGAGAAAAAGTCAAAACAGGCAAGGATCTAGCAGCTATATTCAATGTACTGTATTGTTGTGGAACTGCTTCAACACCCTGTCCCTCAACCCTCCCCCGTGTTTGTCCCACCACAAATACCTGAACCCAGCAACGACAGAAACGTGAAAGACCAAGATGACTCACCCTTGCTGAGTAGCAGTGGTCCCTTGGCAACCATGGCGAAAACATCACCTTAGCAGGTGACAGACACTTGGGCCTTGCCTAGGGCATTAGTGAACAATATTAATAAAGACTAATTAGATAGTTTTTGTTGAAATGTCTCCAAAGTGATGAGCAAAATAAAGCCAACCTAAAGAAAATATTTTAAAACCTCCCAACGAGCATGCTCAGAAAGAGCATTTTAACTTCTTTTAGTTTTAAAATGCTCAACCATTTTCTTCAAAAACTTGGCTTGATCTTCCTGATTCAGTGATAACTGAAGTCATGCCAACTTTGATGTTTTTAGCTTCAGCTGTTTTAGAGCTACATGTGATTTCCCCTCCCCAAAAGGTTGGAGTGAATTTTTTTCTGAGTGAAGGAGAAAGCATATGTTTTAACCCTCATGTGCCTTTTTTGAAAAGGATGAATTAACATCCTATAATATTTTACCTTTGGGCTTAAAATACAGAGTGTGGTTTGAAAGTCCAGGAGACATTTTTCAGAAATCAACATGGAGACTCCAGCTTTCAGGATTAAGTCTGTGGATTTTGGCTGTTTTACCAAATACGTTTGGTGACTTGCGTGTCTGCTGCTATTGTTTTAAAATGGCAGCAGAGACAAGGCAGTTTGGAGACTTGAGCATGACGGACCACACACAAACCTAACTTCAGGACATCAAAAGAACATGAAAACTAATATGCAGAAACACTGGAGCATCTTGAATACATTTTTTTCTAACCAGATAAATGACAGAATGGGAAATAAAAATGAATTTAGAAAGCTTTAATCCACCTGACAGTCTAATTTTCCCTTCTAATTATAGAAATAGGAAGGAAGGAATAAATAATGAGAAGTTAGAGGCTGAGTGGTATCAAATATAACTAATCCCATTGAAGAAGAAGGAACATAGAAGAGAGGGTTGTCAGGGTTGCTTCTGAGAGCCATGTCTACATTCTTTTCTATTTTCAACCATGCCAAGGCTTCCCTCAGATTTCCTTTGGGATCAGTTTGTCATTGGATTTCCTTAGGACACACCAGAGATGGTAAGGAAAAGAAATCAGGGTAATTATGGCTGATACAATGATTAGCTAGAAAGTTAGACAACAGTCCTGGTAATGCAGGACAGATATGTCAAACGGCTCCTATAGTTGATGCAAAACTTAAGTGAGAAGTGGCTTTGGACTTAGGGTGGAACATTCCCCAGGTCACTATAGGTGGAAACATTGGATGATATTTGTGCTTCCAGATCAGACCTAGGTCATTTTTGCAGGTGATGATGCAATGCCAAGTCTAGTAGTATCAGGTTACATTTCACTAAGTCACAACTCCCACTATACTCTGGTACGTACCCAAAACTCTGGATGAACAACAAAAGGAAAGAATTGGTAAAGAAATGACAAATGTCTCACTCTCTTACAATGTCAGAAAAACTACGGGCAGAAAAATTGAAACCAGAATGAAAGAAAGGTTTAAAAGGAAATTGAGTCTGTGTTTACAAAAGGATTCCAGTTCTGGGTGAACTGTCCAACTCAACCAGTTGCTTTGGAGAAACATGATTAAAGTGATGACTGAGGTGTTTTGTGTCCTAGCCTCAGTTTCCTTTAGTCCCCTCTGAGTCCTGTAACAGCCAATCAGAAGGAACCTGGCCCGGAGGCTTGTCAGTGATAATAATTGAAAACATCTGTCCATGTAGCAAGTGTGGGAAGCCAAAGCAGTTCCCTGACAGAGGGAGTTCTCAGACAGCAAAGCCATAACCACGACTGCGTTCATATTCTCCTTCACAGGCTTTTCTCACTGCCAGCTGTCTTTATTCTCCTGCCAGGAAAGCAAGGGGCCTGGGGCTCTTACCCGGGCTGGGGTTAAGTGAGCTGGGACTGGGGGAAGGAGGGGGAAAGGCTGGCTCAAAGCTCTGGGTACAGAGATGAGGGCTATCTGATTGGGAACTAAAGAGACCCAGGACTGGGGGGAAGGAATAGCAAACAGAGGAACCAGTGAGGTATGAGAAGGACAGAGGGATAACAATGTAAGAAGAGTTCATATTCTGCACTCAGAGGACCTGGCTTTAAATCTTAGCACAACCGTTTCTGTGTGACACAGGACAACCTCCATGAGCCTCAAGTTTTTCATCTTTAATATGGGGATAATAATAGTACCTATCTCATAAAGGTGTTGTCAGGAAAAAAATAAGATGATGCATTTGAGTGGCACAAGGCAAGGACTGAACAAACATTAGCTCCTTTATCAGAGAGAGGATGGCTTGCCAGACAACACTTGACGTTTAGAAAAATAGGGGCAGAGACTTCGACTGGAGGGCCTGATACCTTGGTCATGAGTAGCGCTGTTCCTGACCATGTCTATCTGTCTTAGACTGACACACTGACTGTCATAGACAGTTGCCATGTCGTTGCTGCAAATATGGCTCATCCCCTGGCTGTAGCCTTTTAAAAACTACTTTGCCAACTTGTGTTGCTTAGCTTTTTGTGATCTCAGTACTGACTCTTTCTGGTAGCTTCTCTCTGACCCTAGAGCCATGGTCTGGGCTGCACCAGCTTCTGTCTGATCTAGCTGGCTTCACCTCACTCCTAATGTACCAAGGCCTCATTCCCTCTGTCCCAGCGGTTGGCCAGATCTTTCAGCTTGGTGTTGAACATATCAAGGGAATATCTGGTCAGAGGAATGCCAGTAAAACATTACTTCAGCCAATTGAAGAGAAAATTCCAAATTGTAGGTTAGAGAAAATTTAAAACAAGGAAAGTTGGAGCAAGGAAAAGAAAGAAAATAAAGTTCTTAATAGGAAGACTTAGATGTTTTCCCTGCCTGCAGGAAAAAAAAAAAAAAAAAAAGCTTTCCTTGAGAATATAATAAACCAATAGATTCAGAAAGAAAATATAAACAAAAGATCTTAAAGGGCAACATTAAAAAATGCCAAATTAACCAGGTCATTTCATTGCTTCAGATACTCTGTACATAAATTAACCACCTCTGGAAACTTCATTAGCAGCCACATCACCACAATTGTATGTACAACTAACTCACAGTTATTTGGTGTATGATATTCCCCTGGAAGCTAGAAAGAATAAATCCAGCTTGCAAAGAAGCCGAACTTACTTTTAGGGTGGGGCTTAGGTCCTGAGAAAATCTTGCTTAACACATGGGTGGCAAGAAATAATACAAAAGGAGAAACTTGGGGAGGCCAACTTTGTATCATTAGTTAAGAACAGTTATGTATTGTATATGCATCCAACATAAACACTTGGCTGAGGATGTTATTCCACTGACAGTGTTTGCCTTTCCTTATGGTCATCAGCTGGTGACTACTGCTACTTGGCTGCGAAGCACTTCATCCATAAAGAAAAGCACCATAAGTAATAATGAGTGTGAGTTTGTGTTCGTTGCAAAGCAAGAACTCAGCTTCAACAAGAGTTTTTTTTATCCAATTGAAATGAATCAAACTGTTTAACCTAACTGGGCTTCTATAAATCAGGAGTGTTGTCATATTAGTAATCCTCCTAGATAAGGCATGGCAATGAGGCGCCATGCAAGAGTACAAATGTATAAACACAAAATGAATAGATTCCATTGACCCTCTTCTATTCTGCAGCCTTGTACGTCTTCCCTCTATTATCACTATTCAATAAAATTACCACTTAACCACTGACATTAGTAGATCTTTTTAACCATAGAGAGACTGTATTTTTCCTTTCTATGACTTTCTCTTCAGTATTCATATACAACCAGAGAAAGCTCTGATCTTGTGATGATTATGAGTTAATAAAATATAGGGGTGGGGTGGGTAATGTACATCCATTGGGAACTGGGTTTTTTAAAATATTATAAATATTGAGTAATTTCTTTTAAAAAATGAAGCAGATATATATGTTCTAATTTGAAAGGACTACCAATTTATATCTTTTGTATATATTTCCTTAAATCTCTTTCAGAGAGTTATCCTTGAAATTTAACTCATATATATCTAAATTCACTCTTTGTCTACTTTGACACCTCTATGCAGCTACAATTTTCCCTTCTTTTTCTATACTTACTTAAGGGCAACTTGGTTCAAATGCCCCCAACAGCTTGCCTCTCAAGTTTCCAGATTCTTTCTCATCCAGGAAGGCTTTGTAATTCTTCTATAGATGTATCTGATTTCCTTTCAAAATTACTTTTGCCCTGAATGGCACATTCCTGGCACATACACCACCATTCTCCATCCAAATCCCATGTAGACATTATTGATTGGTCACATCACTCTTTCAACTTCAGGGTCCTTCCCCACGGAGCAGACAGCCACCATCAGCCAGGTAAAGCAAACCTGTGTGTCATCTCTGCCAGAGAAGGTCTGTTGGTCCATTGCCGCTATTCTTTTATAGGTGTTATGAAAACAAACACGCAGACTACAGACACACCCTTATGCTTCCAAGAGAACAGGAGGCTCGTGTCTGTTTCCTTAAAAATTCCCAGTGTCTGCCTTTTTGTTTCATTCTTTATTTTAATAAATAAATGTATGTCTTATAGCAAAAATATACATACATACCCTTTATATGTCTATTATATTTAAAGCATGTACACATATACCTAAGATATTATTACAACCCCTTAAATTTTAGGGTTTCCTTATTTTGCAGTGGAGTACTATGCTTTCCGTGTGTTTCCGAGCGTGTCAACTTTCCTTACAAATCATTTCAAATTTGAGGAAGAAAAGAGTTTAAGCTTTTTTTAAGCGTTAAATTGTTCAACAAGGACATTAGAACTCTTCCAGCCCAACTGTCTGATTTTCCAAAAGAGGAAACTGAGGCTGAGGAAGGCTAAGTGAATTCCCAAAGTCCTACATGCAATAAAAAGTGGAGCCAGGGGAGGAAACCAGGCTTTCTGTTTCTTTGTACACATTGATCTTCTACATCAATTAAAATTGTGTGCATTTACGAGACTAAGGCTTCCTCACTGAATCACCTTTTTCTCCAGGTTCCTATGCTGTGCTGGGTCAGTAAGCCTCAGGGATGTCTACACAATTCTCTAGGTCAGTGAGATGGATTCTTTCTCATTTGGATGATGTAGACATTTCTGTGAAGAAGCAAGACTGCTCAACACAAACCTCACAACTCCTGCATTCTATTTTTGACACCTTAACCTAAAGTAATTTCACACTACCTCATAAAACCTTTGAAAATGGAGCATCCACAGATGATATTTTGCACTTACTGAATTCTCTTTTCCAAAAAAAAATACCTCTAAATGTTACATAAGATTGCTGTATTTCCAAATTCAATTCTCCAGTCATCCTCTGTAATTTTTTTTTTCAAAAGAAGTAAAAAGAGAAGACAGGGGAAAGGAGAAAGGGAGAGGATTGACATGGAAAAGGGCTCAAGGGTTTCACTGATGATCTTGACTTCCCTCCTGGGCTTAAGAAACAGAAGCTAACAAGAGTGGCTGTGGGTTTCCCTGGTGGAACAGTGGTTAAGAATCCGCCTGCCAAGTCATGGGACACGGGTTCGAGCCCTGGTCCGGGAAGATCCCACATGCCACAGAGCAACTAAGCCCGTGTGCCACAACTACTGAGCCTGCGCTCTAGAGCCCGCGAGCCACAACTACTGAGCCTGCGTGCTGCAACTACTGAAGCCCGTGCGCCCTAGAGCCCGTGCTCCGCAACAAGAGAAGCCACCACAAGGAGAAGCCTGCGCACCTCAGTGAAGAGTAGCCCCTGCTCACCGCAACTAGAGAAAGCCCACGCACAGCAACAAAGACCTAACGCAGCAAAAAATAAATTAATTAATTTAAAAAAAAAAAAAAGGAGTAGCTGTGGACAGCTTTGCTCTGACTGTAGATAGAAAAGTATAAGGGAGTACCTCATTTTTGTTCAGTTCAGCTCACTTTCTGCTTGAGCAAAACATATCTGGGTGAGGAAAAATTTAACCTGCCAGTGACCTATAAAGCAAAATCAATTTGTAATAACAGGAAGGTATAGAATACCCAAATTTCCTACTGCAATGAAAACAGGAGCAAAATAGAAGGTAACACATCACCTAAACTCAAAGATTTTGCAATCTAATTGAGGGAGATAAAACATATGTGCATGAAATAACTTAGAGATAAAAATAAACCATCAACAATAATGTAATACAATCTGAATGTTTAAATGCCAAGAAAGCAAATAACGAAGTGATCAGAATACAATTCTTAAAGGCTTCCTCGTAGAAACAAACTTAAATATGGTTTTGGACACAGTGACTGACATACAGTGCAAAGCCATTCAAATGTGTGTGCCCGTAAGGATAGACAAACAGGGAAATGGACCTCCGGACTCTGAATTAATGCAATCTGCTTTCATTATCTTTTTTTTTTTTTTTTTTACTTTTTTTTAATTAATAGATTTTTCAGAACCGATTTAGGTTTACAGAAAACTGAGCAGAAATTACACAGTTTTCATATGCTATCTAGCCCCACACACCCCCAAACACACATGCAGAATCTCCTCTATTATTAACATCTTGCATTAGTGTGGGACATCTGTTACAATTGATGAGCCAACATCAATACATTATTATTAACTAAAGTCCATAGTTTACATTAAGGTTCACTCTTGCTGTATATTATATTGATTTTGACAAATATATAATAACATATATCCACCATTATAGTATCATGCAGAATAGATCTACTGCCCTAAAAATCCTCTGTGCTCTTCCCAGTCATTCCTCCCTCTCCCCTAACTCCTGGAAACCACTCATCTTTCATTATCTCCAGAGTTTTGCCTTTTCCAGAATGTCAGGTACTTGAAATCATACAGGCTTTTCAGACTGGCCTCTTTCACTTAGCAACATACATTTAAAATTCGTCCAAATTTTTTTTTTTTTTTTTTTTTTGCAGTACATGGGCCTCTCACTGTTGTGGCCTCTCCAGTTGCGGAGCACAGGCTCCGGACACGCAGGCTTGGTGGCCATGGCTCACGGGCCCAGCCGCTCCGCGGCATGTGGGATCTTCCCGGACCGGGGCACGAACCCGTGTCCCCTGCATTGGCAGGCAGACTCTCAACCACTGCGCCACCAGGGAAGCCCCGTCCACATTTTTTCATGGTTTGATAGCTCATTCCTTTTTATCATCAAATAATATTCCATTATTCCATCCCATAGTTTGTTTATCCATTCACCCACTGAAGGACATTCATAATCTTTTGAATTTAAAAACAAAGTTTTTTCAACTTAAGTTTTTTAACCAATGCATTACTCAGGTAGGAAATACAGTTCTCAGAACACATATTCTTTTCACCTTGAGACTTCTTTGTCTAGGGGAGTATGTTGTCATTTTCTATAACATGATAGTAAGTCATCATTTCTCTCCTTATACTTGTGAGTCATGGGCCACCTCACCCTTTTGCTTTCATTCTTTGGTAATGTGCAAGCAAAGCATTTAAAAATATATAACCAAAAGATGAGAGTTACAAAATTAAGTTCTGAATTTTTAAATTGAACATGGTTATTATCAAACATCTATTGGGGTTTATGTCTTTTCCTTTCCTCTAGAACTACAAGGATGTTTTGTCTTCACAGCAAATCAGACTATAAATCTAAATTTGAAATTATGCCTTTTTCTCTCTTCTTTAGTCACAGTGTTAATTATATCCAAAGAAACAATTTTATGACTTTTTCAAAAGTGACATCCCAGGCTGTTGTTGATTCTCTAAATGGAGCCAAATGTCACCTGGCGTACCTGTGTCTTCCTTTTTGACACCAAATAACATTGATAACCAAATTACTCTAGCAATAATAATTTGAAAAGCCTCCTCCACCTGCCATTTGAAGGAAATTTTCAATGAAAGCCATTTATTTGGCTCCATAATTATGTATACATTGTTGATTTTAAGACAGCACACAGGAGGCTTTGCCAGAAAATTTTTAAAGTTTAAGTAGAAAAAATAATCACAATATCTTTCTGTCATTTGCTCCTTGTATTTGTTTCCTTAAAATGCACAGCTAAATGCTCTCTACACACAGATATCACTTGGTAGGCGGGGTGTATCTTATTACTGGGTTATTTTCCAGTACATTTGGCGTAGTTAAGGTAAAGTGTATTAACTTTCTCTCAAAATAAAGATGAAAACGGAGTTGTAGCGGTTGCGAATGCTTCAGCCATTGTCAGGAAGTTAAGAACTGACAGGAGGTCCAAATAATCAACTCTGCCTGGTGCATATACCGTAGTTTTCCCCTGGGATATCCAGTCTAATCCTACAATGTATCTGACTGGCATGAATGTAGAATTACTTTCAATAAAGATTTTATTTCAAGCTTGGATGATTTCCCCCAAAACATCTTGTCACTAAGGCAAAGTATATCATAGAATATCTGATTTTTTTTCCCTCCAAGTCAGCTTTTGAGGGTGAAAAATACACATTTCAGCTCAAGTACTCAACTCAGGTCAATTCGCTGTAAAAATCACATTTTAACATATCTAGACTGATTAAAGATTTGCCGCGTTAAAGAAATCGGGGAGCTGTCAAGGAGAACTTACCCTAAAGTCTGCAAATGTAAAGAATAAGTAACACATTTGCTCATCTACAATTTTCACCCCCCCTGCAGTAAACTCCACGCAAAGAGCAAGCGGGACAGATGCCTCCACAAGCTAACACCGAGCTTCTAGAATATTTGTCTTTTTGCAAGTAAGGAATATTTAAAGGTCACACCTTCCAATAAGTATAAGATTGGTTCCAGGCTATAGGAGAAATATGAATGGCCTGGTCATGATCACACTAAAAATAATGTTCATTTCTCTATTTATCCTTCTCTATGTCTTCATCCTGTTCGACCTTCCTGATGCCAGATTAAGTCAGCATGTCAGGATAGGGGAACCGTCAGTAGCAGTACACTACTCTATTTTGAATTCACTGCAGTGTTTCACTTGGTGCTTGCTTACATTATTTCAGCCTTGGTGTCACTTTATTTAATTTATGCTTGGTTCATATACACTTAAAAATAGCTTAGGTTACCTATAGTCTCACCCCTTACTCACTAAAAGCACACAAATCACATGGCTTAGTTCTAGTGGGATAGAAGTGATTTTTTAATATTTAATAATTATAGCACATTTTACAATGTTTTAAATTCAAAATCCCTCTTATCTCTATTATTATACTTTATGACTAACATATAATATTATGATAAAATGTATGTGCAAGAATGAAAACTCAGCATGGATAACAGCAGATGAAACTTGAGAGAGGCACAAAAAGGTCTAGATTTGAGTCATAACAGGTGATTACAGAGGTGTGTGCTGAACAATAGACTCATGAGTTAGCCTGACGTCCATATGTACAAGGACAGATGCAGAAACTGGCACAATTTATTTCTCCACCACACTACAGATTATAAATTCATGTGTGTAAAAGCAAAACAAATAGTTTCTATCTTTAAGCCAAGTATTATAAACATTTTGAAGGGGTTTGCATTTCTGCAGATACATCAAGCATTTTACCTAAAATAGAATTTGATGGTCAGATTTTAGATGGCCAAGAAAAATGGTGTCACTATCTTTAACTTCAACCATCCATAGTATAAACCAGATAAAAATTATATTTTATTCTAAACTCCTCTCACCAGTTTTGTTCAAACTGGGTACATGTTAGAATCTCATTGTCAGATAATACATGGGAAGGAAAGGCACCCTGCACACTTACAGGCCCTTAACTAGCTCTCAAGAAATATTATCTCTGTTCATCTCTGCCTTCGTGTTCTCATCATCTCGGAGTAGGTATGAAACTCAGGTGTGCCAGAAATGTAAATATTGTGCCACAATTGAAACTAATTTCCCCTGTGAGCCCTATTCATCTAAATGATTTAAATTTAGTCAGTTCAGAGTGTCTTCTAGACATTTTCCTGGATCCTTTCTAGTTCTGGAGGGCTACGTATGGCCTAAGCATTTGGTGGGGGGCAGGGAGAGCATCCGTTTATACGGTATTTCAATAAGTATTTACTGAGCACCTAGTACTATGTGCCAAACACTAATGTGGGTCTAGGAATACAGCACTAAACAAAAACAGATAAAGTCCTGGTCCTTAAGATGTTTACATTCTGCTAGAGAAAGGTAGTAAAGCAGATAAGCAGGGTAGTAAGTGTCTGACTTTTGTCACCTGTCCTGGCTTGTCTTCATTTCCTTCTGGTTTTCTGTCATCATCCCCAACTTCCAATTCCAGGTCTTGGTTTCAGTCACTGGTCAGACAGACACTGTGGAGTTATCTTATGCCACCCTTGCGTAGATACACCATGCAGTATTTTGTCTTTATTCCTGATACACTGAACATGAGGAAGTCTGGAATTTTTTTATAACCCTAGGTTTTCCCCAAGGAGGGGAATATGGGTGTGTCTGATCTCAGAATCCTCAAACCTTCCAACAGCCCGCATCCCCAGGGAAGGGGGATAAGAAGGACTCAGGATTGGGCCGCATTCATGGGACCTCACCAAAGTCTCAGCTCTCTTTTTAACTCTCTTTCTACCGATCCAGAGAAATCTTTCTCTTGTCTGGCAGCGGGGCAGCCTGGCTCTTGATCTACCTTCCAATCTATTGGTTAAGCCATCGCTGCAACTCTGAGTCCAGGGCACTTAGGCCAAGTCCTTTTCAATTCAAATGCCCTAGCTTACAATAATCCAAAGCACTTTCTCTGCTTTTCTGTTGTACCATCCCTCCACTGAAGACAAAATGCTGCTGATTGAATCTTGGAGAAAAGAAAGAGGCATTAGGAAGGGTGGGGAAGAAACCTCAGTTATTATATATTATCCCACCTCATCTCTAACGATAGTTTGACCTTCCCAGAATGTTCATTCTTTCGTCATTAATCTGGAAGCCCAAACCAAACCACACTTTAAATGTCATTCACTTTGCCATTCAATACAAGAATCTGGAACATCTCTGAATGCCTCCTGATGGGGAACTCATGTTCTTTTTAAGTGCAGAATGTTTAATAACCTTGATAGATAGTCCCCCTATTTTTCTAGTATACACTTGGAAAAATCTATACCGAATATTAATAATAGTAATATCTAAGTGATGGACTTATCAGGGATTTTTAGTTTCTATTTTGACTCATCTACATTTTCCAAATTTTCTATAATAACTGTGAATCTTTTGAAGGAGTCTAGTCTATTTTCATAACTCTAATTCGTCGTATGGAGGTGAAATTTGTCTCTGGGCCAATTCCAGGAACTGGATTTACTAGAGGAAAGTAGACGTTTTCTTCCATATCATGGCTTTTTGCTTTCAGTCATCATGGCTTCCCTAATTGTTCTTTTTTCCAAACCAAAACACCATCAGTCCCTGCCCTGAGTCACTGAGGAGCCTGTCACTCTGCTTCACACATTCACCCTGGAGCCTCTATTTGTGCAGCCTCTCAGAGTCAAGTCATTGTGAGAAACATCTAAAGCTTGTTTTTCCTCAGAAAGTAAAATTAAGTGTGGACGAATGAATGCTGACACCCAAACTACAAGTGACTCTCTTTCAGCTATTCTGGGACCTTTTAAATAAGGAAACAATTTTCTAGAAAACTGCTGAAGATTTGATAGATGCCCTTAGCGGAATAGCTGTTCTCTTCACCTATGTGAAAAGAAATTAAAAAAAAAAAAAAAAAAAGAGGTTGATGAATCCTGACTTTGCATATTGATAGTATTCCTTTTAGTTTTATCTAACATCACAAGGCAAATATTTAAGTTCTGTATTTTCCACTAATGTCTTATAATTAGGTGCCTTATTCTGCTTGGCCTAATTAATGCTGATCCACGCACAACCCCCAATGTTCTATATAAAATGTTACTAGCACATACTAGTGTTTTAACTGCCTTATTGGACAAATTCCAAGTAAAGAATAATAAACAGTCTTATATATTTTTTTCTTTTCTAAAAATACTCCCAACATGTAATACATTTCCTAGCCTTTCTCCCCTAAATCCAGGGCAGTGTCTTCCCAGGATGGTGATATTATCCATGGTTATTGGTAGATCAACAGAGCTCAGGGAATAAAAATTAAGACTTCTTTTACTGCTGACATGGTCAAATCTGAATGGCTAAAACCATTTTAAAGCTTAAGAGAAAACAGCTAAGGGAAACGATAGCTGAAACTCTCAACCAATCTCACAAATAGTGCATTTCTTTTCACAGTGAGAAGTGAATGCTCTCAGAAGTTTAAAACACTGTGTGATTCTGGAGAAAAAGACGATATGTATTAATTTGGTTTTTCTTCCACCTGAACATCCTTCTCATCCCTATAAATATATCCTTGGATGTGAGTTAGGTGATTAAAAAATCAAAATATGTCACCCAAGACTTGTGCCAACTTTCTGACTCACTTCTCTTCCACGTCTGCCTCAGGCCTCAGGCCTCAACATTAAGAAACCCCTTGATTTCAAACCCCAAATTCTTGAATCTTAGTTATTTGTGGAAAGAATATCTATCTCCCAGAGTAATAAAGATCTGCATCTTCATCTAGGTGCTACTGCCACTTAACTACATGATGTTGATCAAATTATTCAATCTTTCTCAGGCTCCTTTTGTCCATCTGAAAATTTTCCTTCCCATCTGAAAAAGAAAAAAAATGGGAAGATTCCTAATGTATATTAAAGTTATCGTGATTTAAACAGCAAAGTACTAGCTAAGAATACACACAGAAGTCATCCACAGAGTAAAAATACCAGATGTGTGTGTCTGTGAGTTGTAGGAAGGTAGCATCACAAATCAATGGAGAATAGCAATTTATTCAAGAAATGTGGTTGGGGGAATCAGCTAGCTTTTGAAGAAAAAGAAGATTGAGATTACCATCACATTTCAAACAGTAAAATATACTGAGATGAATTAGAGGATATGAAATGAAATCATTTTTTAAAATTAGGAAAAAATATTAATGACATTTATCTGATTTATTTAAATGGATGAATTTTATAATAACAAAAACAATGATAGAAATTCCAAAAGAAAGAGTGCTAGATATGACCACACAAAATTTAAATAAACAAAATTAAGGAAAAAAAGAATTGGGAGAATATAAGTACAACAAAAGTAATGAAGTATTATGCACCTTAATACATAAAAAACTCACAAATCTATATGTACAAGGATGTTCATTGTAGCATTGTCTGTAACAGCAAAAAATTAGAAGCAACCTAAAAGTCCATCAGCAGGGGAATGGTTAAATAAATTATTTCCATATTATGAAATGTAACAACATTTTTTTTAAAGGGTGAGGTATTTTTATATGTACTGACTTGGAAAGATTCCCATGATATATAGTTAAGGGGGAAAAAAGCAAATTGTACCATATTATGTACTTTTTTAAAAAGAAAAACTATATATATATAGATAGATAGGTAGATGGATAGATAGAAAAGCATCCAGAAGGAACACCCATCTGTTAATTATAGTTATCATGAAGGAGTTTGACTAGAAAACCAGAGTATTTTACCTTTTTATTCTACATACTCCTGATTACCACACTGTTAAAGACTATGTGTTAGTTTTGTTATACAAAATAAGTAAGTGGATTAAGTAAACAAATAAAATGATATGCTCTCAATAGGAAAAAGGCAGGTGATATGAACAATTGTTCACAGAAGAAAAAATCCACATGGCTGTTCTTTTCTTAACTTCTTCCCCATTTCCTAACTTCAAAGAATCCTAAATTCAAACAATGACAATCATTTTTCACCTATCAAGTTAGCAATTATTTTAAAAAGAATAAAACCAAGTGATAATAATGCTAACAGAACTATGGGTTGTCATGTTACATATCCCATGTTATCATATTTTAAGAAAAGAGAACCAATATCTTAATCTAGCACAAGTTCTCAAAGTGTGGTCCCAGGACCAGTTGTATCATCTCTAGGGACTTGTGACAAATGCATATTCTCAAGTCCTTCTCCAGAGGTGCTGAACCAAAAATCTGAAGGTGAAGTTCAGCAAACTTGTGTTTCATATGGTTTCCAAATTACTCTCATGAATGGTAAAGTTTCAGAACCATCGATCTAATTGTTACATTTCTACTATTTTACCCTGAGGCAGGGTTTCTCAATAGCAACACTATTGACATTTTGGGCTGGATAAATTCTTTGTTTGGGGGACTGTCCTGTGCATTGTAGAATGTTTAGCAGCATCCTTTGCCTGTACCCACTAGATACCATAGCAACTCAACTCCCCCACTCCGCCCAGTCATGACAATCAGAAATGTCTCCAGACATTGCAAATGCCTAATAGGGGGAGTGGGAGTGGGTAGTTGCCCCATTTGGAAACCACTGCCTAAAGAAATACTCCAAAATGTGGAGAAAGAGTACACAAAAATATTTTTTAATACATCAATTTCACTTATACTAAGAAATCATAGGGTACAGCCCATTCTGTCCCATATAAGATGAGTAAAAAATATATACTACTTATATAAAACATGGGAATTGCTCATGAAGTGAAAAACGGTGAATACAAAATTATATAGAAAGTATTTTCTTGAATATGCATGTAAATAAATTACTTATACATTTATATTAAATGCTGGCAGTGTTATTCTCTTGCTCAAAACCCAAGGTTGAATTCCCATAACTGTTAGAATTAAGTCCTAAATCCTTACCAAGGCCCATGAGTCCGCCCACAGCATCTCCTACCTTCTCTGCCTCACTCTCCTCTTCTCTATTCCTAGAACCACCCAGCCCAACTTCACCACTGGGGCTTTCTACCTACTTTTCCTTGCCTGGCGTTTTCTTTCCCTTGGTTTGTGCACATAAGCTGCTCTCTGCCCCAGCGTCCCTTCCTTAGAAAGAACTTCTGAGCACCTTGTCTGCCACATGTGCACTTTCCACCTCTCTACACAGTGGAATAATCTAGGGGCTGTATTATCTACAGCCAGCCAGGCTCCACTCATTCTTGGTAAAGAAGAATCTCTGGGGATGGATTCTAGGCCATGAGAAACTTTTAAAAGGCTCCCAGGGTCAGTGGAAGAACCACCACTTCTCTTAGTTTTTCTTGAAGTACCTCAGTGCCTGAAATCACACCATATACTGATTAGTGTATTGTTTGTTGTCTGGTTCCCCTACTAGATTGTATGCTGCATATGGGCAGGGATTTTGTTTTACTCACTGCACCATCCTCAACATCCGGAACAGCGTCAGGCACCTAGCAGGTGTTGAGTAATAGCAGGTCTACTGAGTAACAGATTTTTATGAATGAATAATGGGTACCTTGAGTTACTGTTCACAGTTGCTGGTGTGGTTTTTTCTTTACTATACTTTACTAAATTTTCAAATTCTAATAGAATGTATTACTTTATAATCATAACAAAAGAAATTAAAGCTGATTTTTAAGTCTACCTTTGAAAATTGTGATATATTTGAAGCACAGTGATTAACACATAAAAGATATTCAACAAATAGTAACTACTGTTAGTGTTCCTTTTGATATTATCTACTATGTAAGAGCTTTGGCTATGATATCCCATTTTATCCATGGTTGTTATCACCTTATAGAATACATATTCAACCAGAAAGAAGCCATTTTGAAGTCTATGGGCTAGTCACTTTTTTTTATTTTATCACTCCTCCTATCTTATTGTTCTGAATATTGCTTTAAATATGCATTAGACTCTCCCTGTAATGGCCAATCAATATAAATATGAAACAAGTGAATAATTGAAAATGTTTCAGTCTTTTGCAATGAAATCAATGCAAAGAGGGTACTCAATAAATGCAAAGAATAAGGCCATGTTACCTGTGAATGTGCGACTGCCATATAAAGTACCTTTTCCATGATGTGCTTTGAAAGAATTACATACACATAGCTTTAAAGATAATTTAAAAGCAAAAATATCAGAATATAGCAGTAATTCCTTTTTAGGAGGATAGTTTTTTGCTTACTTTGGAAAACAATAATATGATATTTAAGTATAAAATTGAAGGCTTTACAATTAGTTTAAATCAATTAATTTATAAATTTGCATATAAAAAATGACTGAATCACCAGTGAATCACTGCCTTGAAATACATTAGTATTAAATGCAAAAACATTTGTGAATGCTCTTCTGCTTTTGCAATATTTGAAAAATTTTCTAACATACAGCCATGACTTTAAGGGAGAAGGTAGAATTCCTGCTAAGTCCCCAATCTTTAAAAAAAAAAATAAAAAGGCCAGTGTAGACAGCAGTATAGTTTGTGCAAATTGAGAGTAGGCAAGCATATGGTTAGCATGGAACCCCCCCCCCAAAAGTAGTTATAGCACATAGGAAACATAAGTTGAGCACATTGAAAATTTATTCTATTTTTAACAGCCTCTCTTCACTGAAATGGTCAAAGTCACAATTAACATTTCACATACAGTGGATGAGCTGTATTTTGCAAGTGTGACCTGATGGCAAAAGTACGTTTACCACCGCACTTTCCCCATTCAAGTTAAACCATCCTAAAGTTATGTCTGTTGGAAAAATCACAGCAATCCAGAGATAGGGAAGGGAATATTTTTAGTACACCTCCAATAACCTGAGGCTTGTTCTGCAGGCAATTATGTGGCTTTCTATTTGCTTTGCAAGTCACTATGGTAACAGCAAAGCACAAACTTAAAAGGAAGTTTGCATCCATATATCTGTTTGGAGCTGGACTATTATTAAATGCTTTGGTCTTCTTAATTCAGCATTAATTTTTAGTTTTATAGTAAATCTCTCTTTCATTTTGAATCATTTGGCTGTGATTTTAAGCAACTAAGAAAATTCCTTTGAGTTAGCAATTCAGCTCACTTTTGGAAAAACTTACCCAGCATAAGGCTCTGAGGATTTTTTTTTGCCTGGGGTCCAGCACCTATAGCTCTGGATTATAGATTGTTTCTAAAATAATCTAAAATTGATGGATCATTGCTCCGTCCATTTGGGCCCAACAAAAAGTAGCTCTGGTATTTCTTTTCCTTCTTATGCTGTAAACTGTATATCACCTTTTTGATTTCTTGCCAGAAAAATGAATTCTTACCCACTTCAAGATTTTATAAACTTGAATTTACTTAGCGGTATAAGAGTTTCTTTTAAAATGAACACATATCAAGTGCTATTTTGTGAAGAAATTCATAAAATCATAATTATTTTTGTCAGGCTATTTTAAACTAAGCAGTGTTAATAAATAGCCTTTTTCAAAAGAGTTGCAGTTTGGGGTATTTTTCCTATTAGTCAAGCATTCACAGGCACTAAACTTTGAGCTCTTCATGTGGCTGCAAATCACGTATCTTTGCTATAAGGAATTCTTGGGAGTAATCTAATGGTGAGTAAACAAACATGTAGAAGAATTTCCAAATATTGATCTAAGATCTAAATGTTTTTGCACCTTCTTACCATCCATCAATTTACTGTGTGGTAATCTCTCAACCATGTCTCTGCTCTCACCTTTCTCATTCAGATGTGGTCTTTTGCCTTTTGGCCTTTGTTTTGTCCTAAAAAGGGAGCTTCTTTCATTTCTTTGCTGAAAACAGGTTAAATTGTAGCTCAAAATTTACAACACTGTCATGGAGTTTAAGGCCAGATGAAATCTAAGCCCTACCAGAGGGATGGAACTTGCCAGAAATGACCACAATCTGACCTCTTTGAATTAGCTGCTATGGAGTTCTGAAGCCTGGGTGGCATAGGGGGGTAAAATCCATAATGTTTCAGACTTAGTAGATCCTTAGCAAAGCACACTAGAAGTAACATTTCTTAATGTATGCTGTTTATTGTCTCTCAAGAAATAGGATCCACAACGTGCAAGTAAGTTAGGGAGCACAAGAGTTACACAAAGATGAACAGGGTTAGTTTTCTGCAGGACTTGTCAGAGCCTTTATTATGCTATTGTGCATTGTAAATTTCCAAGAAAGAAAAATGGCATATAATTTTCTCCAAAACTTTTCTTACTCCAGATTGCTATTTTTGTGAAGTATGTCACAGAGATGGTGTTTTGCAGAACTCACTTTAGTGAAAGCTGTCTTGGAAGTACTGCCAAACCCATAGTAAAAATCTATTTGGTTTCTGAATCAGATCCTCCCCTCCAATAATACAACTCAACTGCATTTTAAACTACTGGAAGTACAACTTACTGTTTTTGAGAGTTTTCCATCTTACATACTAGATTGCATTTTTTTCCATGCAGGGCTTTTATTTCTTTCGATAGCCTCTATATCTCCTCTACATATGTTTTACTAGTTGAAGCCTTCAGAAATAATGACACTTGCAATGCCCAGATAGTCCCCATAGTGAGAGTGGAAATTATGACACCCATTGATCTGAGGTAAAAAACTGAGATTTGAATAATTTCGTAGGATTGTATTCTAGCTGTATTTTGACATTGTGGTTGACTACTTATGTGGTCCTAAATCAACCACTTAACTATTTAAGAGTCTGTTGAGGTACGGCGCAGGTAAGTTCACATTTGAATAGTGAAGTCTATAACAGCATGAATACATCCATAACAGCATGAATACATTTTCCAGACATCCCCAGTTTGGGAGCCTTCTTTGCTAGAAATATCTATCACCACCCTTTACTATAAAGGGGTTTAATCTAATGTGAATGTTGATGTGAGAATATTTTTGTCTATCTACATGAATCATATAGTTCAGTAGTTGGTGACTTCGACCCCAAAATAGTCTTCACCCTCAGCATCTTTTCTTACCTAAAGACTGATTGATTTCTCAATATACCAACTACTGGTTGGTTGATATTCAGAACATAAATTGCCAATGAAATACATACACACACACACACACACACACACACACAAGCACACGTTTTGTAACAGAATAGGCAAGAAAGCATGCATTCTGTATAATACATATCCACATTTTCTTAACTTTCTTTCTTAACTACATTTGATTTTTCTAAAAGTTATTGCAAGTAACTTAATTTTCCCAACTTGGAAAAAATTCCAAGCTGCTAAGAAAATTTAACCTGCAGTAATGCAAATATAACAAGAATACAACACTAAGTGTTATTTGGTAAAATCTACTTGTAACAAGATTACTTGAAAGCACCCATTAGTTAAAACTGGTTTTACTAAAGTCACACGGAGAGTGTGAAGAGAAATGGACACAAATAACACAGGTTGAGATGGCATGAATGTTCCACATTTACACACTCAGAAGAGCTCAAAGTGAACACTTGTCCATGGGAAATTCAGGAAACCGATGACTTGGCAGAAATCCATTACAGGAGTCCTCTCCCATGATCCACTGGCCAAGAGCGAATCCTTTCCCGGAGGGGGCTCTGACAGCCCGCTGTAGCCTCTTACTCTTCACTCCATTGAAACACAGCCTTGCTTTCCTCTAGATTTGGTCCTGCTCTGGATTCTCAGATCAGGACTTTTGCTGAGCAGGAAAAATATAAAGAACACTGGGAAAATTAAAAAATAATCTAGTCCCATTTCAGCCTTCTTTTTCTCCTCTCGCAGCTCGAGTCCCACCAGCTATATCTTTCCTGTATGCCCTGGAGACCCCTCCAGTCACGCCAGTTCCTCCAGATAGCCTAGACCTCTTCCAGCTTCTACCCCCATAATCTCCAATAATGACAGCCACAACTGTCCCTTCCAATAATCAGCTCTTGGACGTCCCTTGATTTCTAGCCTCACCTTGAGTTTGACACAATTCTGGCTCCCAGCTATACACAATTCTGTTTAACACAATTCTGGCTCCCAGCTATACCCCAAATCTCATTGTTCCTGCTATTGACTGAAATTATAGCCATTATTAACTAGGAAACTATATCTCCCATCATCAATCTGTCTTGAGGTCACCCCTTTCCCCTTTCAGTCTCCCTAAACTCCAGATCCTAATGTTCTTCTTCTCCCCTGTTGGCCCTATATCAGCCATTCACCTTCATACTTGAATAGGATTTTGCTTTTTTTTTTTTTTGCGGTATGCGGGCCTTTCACTGTTGTGGCCTCTCCCGTTGCGGAACACAAGCTCCGGACGCGCAGGCCCAGCGGCCATGGCTCGCGGGCCCAGCAGCTCCGCGTCATGTGGGATCTTCCCAGACCGGGGCACAAACCCGCGTTCCCTGCATCGGCAGGCGGACTCTCAACCACTGCGCCACCAGGGAAGCCCTAGACTTTTGCTTTTAATTTTACCTTCTTCATGCCCCATGCCTTCTGAGCCCTGTTCTCTGATAGATAATTCTTATCAGCCTAGACCTTTGCTACCTATGGGTAATGTTTTTAAAGTAACTTTTACCTAATAATTAATTGATCACTTATGTTATCTCTCTCCATATTTGTTTAACAAAATTTTAAATTATTATTGTGGCATAGTCAATGAATGAGTTAGCATCCCAAAAAGGTATTACTTTAAATCCAAAAGAGAAAAACTGTCTTCCTTTACAGTGAATCATACAAGTGATTTTTATAATCAAGAGGTCTGGGAGAGGCTCAAGAGAGACTTTAAGCCAAGGTAAATAGGTGTATTAAAGAGAAGCAAAGCCCCACTCCATTTGTGCCTACTCCAGGTTAGGAGAGTGTTTTAAAATCATTCTACAGACTTTTGGTAAATGTAGTAGCAAAGTGGCACAGTTTCTTACATTCCAAAGGAAACTCTAAACTTGAAGTCTCTGATAACTCACTGATACTTTAAATGTGAGAATCCCTTCCAGAAACGTAGTCATGCCAACATTACGCACAGGTACAAATGCTTTCCATTTGAAGGAGAAGAAAAATGAAAATGGGAGGCAGAATATCTTGAATATTTAGTCCAAGTTTAAGACTAATTTTCCCCACAATAAATCCATTGTAACCAGGCTGTCAATCACAATGCTACTGTGAGGAATAAAACTCCAGACCCCCTTATGGAAGGACCAATAACCATGTGGAAGATGGTAGAGTGACATGTCAGCCCAGTTATTAAGCATAGGAGCCATAACACACCCCAGGGCAATGATGTTTCCATGGGAGCTGCAACCCACCTGCCTGGGTCTGAGCCTCAGCTCTGTGTGATATCAGGCACTTCGCCGCTCTTGGCCTCAGTCTTCTCGTTTGTCAAAAGGGCTTAAACAATCATGGGATTGTTATGAAGTTAAATGAGACCAAAAAATTGCTTAGAATAAAATCAACTATATTTCAATTTAAAAATTAAATTAAATAAAAAATAAATAATAGGGACTTCCCTGGCGGTCCAGTGGTTAGGACTCTGCACTTCCACTATGGAATAGGGGTACGGGTTTGATCCCTGGTCAGGGAACTAAGATCCCGCATGCCTCTGCGGCCAATAAATAAATAAAATTGCTTAGAATAATACTTGATTTTGCTTGATTACTACTGATATTGATCAGGTCAGTGACATCTTGCTGACATCTTGTGGGGAGTCACAAACTGAAGGCTTTGGCCCTTCTCAGTCTCTTTCAGGAGAGAGAAGGCATGGGCTCTTGGTCACCGAAATGGTATGTCAGAGATCTGGGTTTGTGGAGAGATGGAAAGAGAGCAAGTCTTCCTTCCTCCTGCCTCCTCTGAGTGGGGACTAGGTGGGCCCACACAGACCAAACACAGAGTCCGCTAGAGCTCAACCAGTGCCCCAGTGGGCTCTGAGACTGGATGCCCCACTGCCTTGCAGTAAAGTATTCTTTTGCCCCACTTTATTCTCTGAGCTTATATTTCCCTTGGGTCGGTGTTCTGCAGGAATGCAGACTACAGTATTTCTTAGCACCCTGTCCTTCCATGTGCTCTCCCTATTTCCCTAACATCACTAAAACCTAATTTTAATATAAAACCAAGGGGGTTTCAATGGTGAGAATAAGCATTCTTTTTTTTTATTTTAAAGCCTCAATTGATAGGAGGGGGCTTTATTTTCTTTTTAAGAGTCCCGTGTTGAAGCAGGCAAGACATTACCAGTAATAAAACCACATCCTAATGTTTCATTGGTATTCCAGCTCTCCACAGTCCTCACATAAGCAAACATTTCTTTGATTCCAGTGGGACTCTTCTCCTGTGCAAATGCTACAGGCTTCTGCATTTTATTGAGATGTGAGCTAAATTGAGTAAAATGGGTGGGGACACTTAGAATTTTGTTATACACCTAAATGTCCCAGAACCTACCCTCTCTACGAAACATATTGCAATTAGCATTTGTCAGGAATACTTTACTCATGCTAATCACTAAAAACTTAATTATTTTTTTGGTCCTTCCATCATGAATTATGTATCTATTGTTCTATTTTTTGTGTGTTTGGCTTCTTATATATTCTGTGCATGTCTGACCTGTTTCCTCCATTGACTATAACTACTTCACAGGTTGAATCTTGTTAACTCTCCACAGTAATTTTTCTCATTTTTGCTAATTTATTCATTCATTCATTCCACAAACATTTATTAAGCACCCACAATGGCCAGGTATTATGGGGATAGAATCCTCCCCCCAAAAGTCATAGGTTCTATTTCCATACAGTAAAGCACACAGAGTAGAAGATTAAATAGTGCTGTGGTCTAGTAGTATTTCTGGAACCTGAATTTTTTTTTTTTTTTTTTTGCTTGTGTTGCATTCTGTGTTTTGCCAAAGCCAATCACTGCCCTTATTCTCCTTCTTTAAGTTGAAATTTAATGAAGAAGAAGGATTCAAGATCACAGAACTTTATAATTCAAAAGTAGCCACAATTTTATTCAAACTCCAATGGGTCTTTTTTTTCTCTCTCTCTCCATAGGATAGTGGCCGAAGCATCCAAGAACCTCATGTCCACACAAAGCCTAGGGATTGTATTTGGACCCACCCTTCTGCGAGCTGAAAACGAGACAGGGAACATGGCGGTGCACATGGTGTACCAGAACCAGATCGCCGAGCTCATGCTGAGCGAGTACAGTAAGATCTTTGGCTCGGAGGAAGACTGACAGACAAGACGAGTTACTGAGTATGTTCACATCTGTCTCGATGCCTAATATTTTTACATTTCTGTAAACATATTTCTGAAATATTTTTTTCCTTTCAAGTGACAGATGCCTCATTTTGTAAAAACTTAATGATGATTTTGTGTTTAAGTTCCAAACATTTGAATAAAATAGTTGACAGTATTTGCCTATATGTGTTCTACATTAACCCCTTCAGTGTTGTGCATTTCAGCACTTCTAGGCATACATTATGCATGCTCCATGCTATAGAATATTGTTCAGAGGACAGCATATATCCAAAAATAGCCTTAATTCGACTCCCGGGCATTGGACGTGTGGTTGTGTATGTGTAGACATGTAAGTGAGTGTGAGTGTGAGTGTGATTGAGAGTGTGGGTATGTATCCACACAGGTGAGCCTCTCCACTACCCTGGCTGCCTCAGGCCTCTGCCCATACGCCCACGGGTACACAAGTAGAACCAAAAGATGGGAGAAGGCAGAAATGAATACTTTTTAAATAGAACAAAGGAAATCAGGATCTCAACCAAAATAGACATATTTCCTCTTTCAAGAACCTTTTCATTAAGTGTAAATCTAGTCCAGCTATCCTTGGTGCTAGATGCTGAAATTTACAAATACATGTTGAATGGCATTTTTTCTGAAGAAAAATGGCAGTTCAAAACATTTGCCATTGGATATGTTTTGTTTTGTTTTGTTTTTGCGGTACGCGGGGACCTCTCACTGTTGTGGCCTCTCCCATTGCGGAGCACAGGCTCCGGATGCGCTGGCTCAGCGGCCATGGCTCACGGTCCCAGCCGCTCCACGGCATGTGGGATCCTCCCGGACCGGGGCACGAACCCGTGTCCCCTGCATCGGCAGGCAGACTCTCAACCACTGCGCCACAAGGGAAGCCCTGGATATGTTTTCCTACATATACTATTTGCTGTCCCATAAACATACTGTCTTATAAATTAGAAGCAAAATTAGTGCCCTGCAATTTTGATCTTTATATTATACAGGAATTGCATGACTGTTCATTTTTAATGTTAACATCCATTTTGAATCTTCATCAGACTGTATGTCTTCCTTTTCCCTGGCTATGTCATTTTATGTAGAATTTTTATTATGCTTCTGAGGATGCTTTATGGGTGAATTACATTAAATCCATCTAGAAAGAACTTTTTTTAAAAAGGCTTTTTTTTCATATGCCCTAAGGATTACTTGACTGGACTTGGATTGCTTTATCCATTTGATGGTTAATTTCAGTTGTCATGGGTAAACAAAAGGGTAACTGTCTAGAATATATCAAACATTGTTTTATTTTGAAAACTGTGTTCTAGCTGAACACATCTCATAGCCGGTTCTGTGAAATTATTCTGCTGATATAAATGTAGACTTATGTTTGACAGCTTTTTAATCAAATTCAGACGGAATAAATAAAGCTAATCCAGTGCGATAAAGAGTAAATCTAGTTATCGATTTGTTCATAAAATGAAAAATAAAGCATGTAAATAAAACACGTGAAGCACGGATCCAAGAGCAAACACTTAGAGCAATAAGGAGCTCAGAGGCCTGGGCTGTCTGCGTGGGTGGGGTATACGGTGGAGGGAGAGCGGCTGCTCGAGAGACAGCCAGATGTGCACGCAGCTCCAGCATCCACGGAGCTGCCTGAGGAAGGAGAGGTTTCCCTTACCCCTGTTGAATGTCTTCATTTTGGCAATGGCGCCAGTAAGTTGGCTGATGGCCAAGAACACAAGCGACCACAATAAATGCTGAAGTGTGGTTTCATGGAGTGGGACATATACAAATATCACAAAGCCAAGGAAAGTCACATGAGGCAGAACCCCATGATCTAAAGTTGCTGGTAGCAATGAGCTAACAGACTTGCAGCTTTAAGCTCTTCTTTTATTCAGAGTTGTGCTTGTGCCTTTCAGAAAAACATGGAGACATGAAACAAGAGTTTCTGGCATTCAAGTCCTCCTCATTTCCATGACATTTCATATTCTTAATTAGGTCTTCTCCAAGGCTTTCATTGCTTCTTAGTAGTCCGAGTGTTAAAATCTTATCCCTTCCCATGTCCATCTTTAAAGTAATTCTGGGAGCAACAGCCAGAGAGAAGAAGCGATAGCAGCCACAGAGACGTGGCACTACCTTCTCTGAGCAGGGACTCACAGCCCCTTGCCTCTGCTGCCTTCCAGATTTATGATCTTCAAAAGCAGCAGCTTCTTGATTTCCAATCTGATGGGATTTAGCCTTATTCAAACCCCAGCTGTGTCCTGTCCCTGCCCGCTAAGGGCATTTAATCAAAGACTGTGTTTCCTCTCTGGAAGAAGACCGTTCCAAGGTGCTGAGCCAAAGCGCCCATCACAGGATCTGACTTATACACACTAAAGGCACAAAAAAGTTTACGCCGAAAGGTCATTAGCTTCCATAACATCTCAGGGACAACGATGATGCTCATTATCCACTGTTCCAAGTTTAAAAGCCAAGATTGTAGGTATACTAGGTTGCCTCGCTGAGGGGTTAGATTTTATAAAACTGATCAACATTCTCCATCAAGAAGACATTTAAAGACAATGAGCATTTCTTAATCACCTTATCTGATCTAGGTGCAAGTCTAGACTCTGCTGATCGAATACAAAGTAAGGCAAATATTACTACACGAGGCAGTTTCACAGTCCGGTAAGGAAAACAGTCACCTAAGGATTAGTTACAGTTCAATCCCAGATCAGGCGCTCAGCCCTCTTAGTGACCATGTAGCCCCAGGGTTTAGCACCTCGACACAGAGATGCTCAAAAAGTATTTTTTCCAGTTTTATTCATAAGAAAGTATTTTTGAATGGGTGAATGAGCAGAAGCTGGTACAGAGGTGTTAAAGTTCAGTGGTTGACAAAGAACCAAAAAACAGATTGTGCCTGGGAGAGTCAGGTGAAGCTTCACTAGGAAGGTAACCCTTTCAATCTGGCCTTGACCAATGAGTAAAACTAACCAAAGAAAAATGTAGAAGACACACTAGGGAGCAGGAATGGCATGAACAGAGTCGTGAAAGACCTAACCCCTCCAAGGAAAAGTAAGAAGCTCATGGGAAGCACACGCCTGGCAATTTTGGAGAATAGAGTTGGAGTCAGATACAGGACGTGATAAAATATTTAGATTTTATCCTGTAGGCAAAAGAGATCCAATGGAGGTTGTAAAATGAGAAACTTTGTTTCTTAGAAAGAGAATCTCTAAATTCACCAGTGGGCAGAAGAAAACAAGGTACTTGGAGGACACTGGCATTTTCTCGTGTGTGGGCTTATATGTGTGTGTGTACAGCTTTTAACGTTTTCTAGGAGTGCAAGAGATAATCTTGTACTCTTAGAAGCATTTATATATTATGATGAATAAATATTTTTAAGAAATCATAACCTTAACATAATGGAAGTCCAAAGCAGTCTCCCTGGAAAATCAGGCTAGTTAGCATGTCCAATTGCAGCGTGGCTTTTCCTCCCAGGACACGGGAGCTTGTCCCTCTTTCCTACTCACAGAGCTTCTTGGAGATGGTATTTATTCCATCTTATATGTTGCAGGTCTGACTTTACTTAGCATGTGCCATATGACAGGATCACCATGCCACAGCTAGTAACTGAAAGCCATGTGATAGTTCTCTCTCTCCAATTAGAAAACAAAGGATCCAATTAAGAGAAATTAGAAAAGCTGTTAAAAGGGAACAATCACTTGCCACTGGTGCTGTCCTTACAGTTGAACACAGCTAGAAATTGACCTGTACTTCTCTTTTCCACATTTATTTTTTGTGAATTATAAGTTAATCATGCTGTCAATTCCTAATTAAAAGGTCCCGCAAAGATTTTCTGCCCAAAGGACTGTCACTAAGAGCTCTGGGTCAAATTGCTCTGTTGTCAAAAATGAGAAATAAAACCAAAACAATATCACCTCTCTCCTGGGAAACTCAAATCTTAATATGAAAAAAAATAATAAACCAACAAAAAAGAAAAGACTTTCTTCAAACATAATAGTCACATATTATTTCCTCAATTAAAAATGTTTCATCTCATCTTTAGAAAATAGGTGGATCTTTTTCTTCAAACCAAGGGTTGCAAACTAAAATGGGTCTCAGTTTTTCAGTTTATGAAATAGAATCATACTTGCCTTATCTCACCTCTTAAGGCTGTCTAATGGAATCATGTGAAGGAAATTAAAACAGGTAATACACTGTGAAAATAGAAGTTGTCCCATCTACCTCTGTCTGGAGGTAGATGATAGATTTCCAGCTTATTGACTAACAATTAACTTTATGATCTTCTGAAGATGATGAGAAGGCAAGTTGGAACCAGACTCCGAAAGGCCTCGAATGTCACACCAAGAGGTTTTTTTTGTTTGTTTGTTTGTTTTGCGGTATGTGGGCCTCTCACCGTTGTGGCCTCTCCCGTTTGCGGAGCACAGGCTCCAGACGCGCAGGCTCAGTGGCCATGGCTCACGGGCCCAGCCGCTCTGCGGCATGTGGGATCTTCCCGGACCAGGGCACGAACCCGCGTCCCCTGCATCGGCAGGCGGACTCTCAACCACTGCGCCACCAGGGAAGCCCAAGAGGTTTTATATTAAGTCCATAGTCAATTTTGAGACCCTGAAGGTTGTTTAGCGGCGAAGTGACTTTAGCAAAGCTGTGAAGATTCTCCTGGCAACTTTATGAATTACAGTTTAAGGCAGGGAGAAATTATAGGCACCACTGCCAGACAGAAGATCATTGCCATCATACTATTAACACAGAACTGAATTCAGACAGTGGCAGAAGATTCAGAAACCAATACTAAGGAGCATCGTCCTACTGCATTTCTGAGCATCACCCGCCACCTCTGAATTACGACTGCTCCGTGCAAAGCAGCATTTGTTGTTACACAGGACTCCTCTAGCAGGCTCCTTTCCAGCTGAATTTTTCTGGGTTGGGGCAGAGCAGATTCTGGTATTCTGACAATGAGTCGACATTTGACAGTAACGTCTTAAGATATTTGGACCTAGTCATACCCAAGTCAGATGAGCGCGCATGCTGCCGCCTTCTTCCACAGCATGATTCCCAGGTGATCATCAGGTCATTTCTATCTCACCTGCTCTGATGTCTCCCCCTTCTCTCGGGGCAGTGTGCCTTCTCTGGCCACTCAGAGGACCACCAAGAAAAATTAGTCCTGGAATGACTAATTTTTGATTAGCGAACATTTCTTGAGTGCTTGTTAAGAGCCAGGAACTGCACTTTACACATACTGCTGCACTTAATCTTCATAAGTCTGTGGAGGAAGGTACTACTATTATCCTTGATTTACACTTGAGGAAACTGAGGGGAAAAAACAACGAAGTTACCCAAGTTCACATAGTTAGTAAGTGTCAGGTTAGAGTTTGAATCTAAATAATATGGCTCCAGAGGCCCCTGCCTTAACCACTAGACCATATATGCTCGCTCAATTAGAAAAGAAAAACGATGAAGAAATGTAAGCAGATGAACACCTAAATATTTATACCCCAGATGTGAGTACCTCCTCCCTCCCCTGTTAAAACACCTGATGAGAGTTTCACTTCCACACTAATTTTCATGAAAGAACAAGAGGGATATTATGTATTTCCCCAAAGAAATACAGAGTACCTTTGTTGTTATGAGTAGATGATTAACTCTCATTCATGTTATTGCTATTATAATTTGAATATTCACGTACCATTTCATTTTTCTACGTTGTACCGACCATGTCACTACATTATGGAGAGGATGGCATGGAAGCCTCCTTTCCCACATCTTTAAAAGTGCTTGTTTGGGTGGCTTCTACTCTATGTTACATCATATTATCCTGTGTTGGACTGTATTTGTCAATGTCCTGTCATCATTCATCATATCATACCGCTTAATATTGTATTGAAATTAAATCTGGCCCTTTACGGGTCCTGTGCAAGATGAAAAAAAATGGGTCCCCAGCAGTCTTCCTCTTAGATATAATTGAAAAAGAGGCAGGCATCAAAACACGCTGTGTCTCATGCTGCTGGAGAGTGATCCTGAATCACCCAAATGATGAGAATACAGCGAACATCTTGTACAAAAAGATGACAATTATCTGTAGCAGTGCTGTCAAAATGAAAACATCTAGCTGTCTCGGTGAGAGACCTGGCAGAAAGATACGCACGCACGTGCACGCATGCGTGCGCGCGCGCGCACACACACACACACACACACACACACACACATCCCTTGTAGATTCATCCAGCTGCTTTTTGCTATCTTATGCTTGAAGTGAAGCATGCAGGGTCCACGAAATTCTTAAGCAAGCAGCTGGATTCTATAGAACGCTCCTTATTCAATTAGGAGAGTGCTAGGAAAGCAGTGAGGGAGAGAGGTAACACTAAGCCCAGAGTTGGTACTCAGTATATGCTTGTTGGATGAGTGAATCAAGACAGACACTCAGAACATAAGCAACATTAAATATAACTCTGATCCACCATGGGGTTTCTTATCAGCTAGTCATCACAAGTTCTATGTAGTCTCAACTCACTGGTATCTGTACTGACTCCTAGTCCCGCCTGCAAAGGATCATCAAACAGATAGGCCTGGGGCTTCCCTGGTGGCGCAGTGGTTGAGAATCCTCCTGCCGATGCAGGGGACACGGGTTCGTGCCCCGGTCCGAGAGGATCCCACGTGCCGCGGAGTAGCTGGGCCCGTGAGCCATGGCCGCTGAGCCTGCGCGTCCAGAGCCTGTGCTGCGCAACGGGAGAGGCCACAACAGTGAGAGGCCTGCGTACCGCAAAAACAAACAAACAAACAGATAGGCCTTCAACTGCCTCTTTTGAACTCTAAGTGCACAAGAAATACTTCTCTCCAGTAGCTCAGCGGCGGAGAGTCGGATAAATGCTATAGAGCATAGACTTTTTGACCAATTTACGAAAATCTCAAAAGCCAAGAAATTCGGCAAATACAAAGCATCGGCCTGAAAGATCCACACTTCCCTCTGGCACCATTTAAGCTGACGCATTTATTTGAGACACGCACACTCACATTTTAAGAGCAGGACTTGCGCTAACCATTCTCAGATCACTAGCAAAATGTGTTCTGAGTCCATATTGTGCAGCATGCTTGAAGATGTGTGGATTTTTCCACATCATTTGGTGACATTTTGCACGGTTTAATTTCTGCTCTTTATTGCTAGACCCTACCTTTTTTTTTCCCTCGCAAATATTCCACCAATGGGATTCCCTTCAGTATTTTAACCCTGGGCTCAGATTCCTCTCCTTCAGCATTTATTTGCGCTGCTGCTGCACTACTTTGCCGTGACGTGTCCCTCGGTCAAATTCAAGCCTCCCTGATTGAAAGGAAGAGGACAGAGGTGTTCGGCTGCTGAGGAGAGAAACAGAGTCAGGGGACCAGGGGCCAGCCTATGAGGGTCTGAAGGGAAGCCTTCGAACTCCAGCGAGAGGTCAACGGGGAAGGCTCCAAGGAACGATGGTCCAGCTCCGGATGCCCGTTCCTAACGTCTCCTCCCAAATCCAGGTGAAAGGCAGCTTTTAAGTGGGAGAGGGTGAAGAATACAATTGAAACCAAAATTGGTTTGAGCTCACCATTTTTCTAGCTATCAGTTCTAAGGTCACAGTCACTAAAACTGGAAACTTAAAAATGACTTCAAAAAGGCAAACGCTAACTAGATTTCACACTGGATTTCATTTTACTTGGCATTACAGAAAGAATGCAGGTATTAAATAGACTGTTTCCTGTATACAATAAGGTTAATTAGTAGTGAGGGATGGAAAATCAGTGTAGACATAACTCTTTTCGACAGGTATCAAAAATAATCCCCTGATCCCTATAGACCCCAGCTGCATTGAAAGAGGAGCAATATAAAAGATTCTTTAAGCACAAAATTTTCAAACATTCTCCAGGTGTCCGCAGCACCAGTGCAATAGGCCCCGAGCCCCTGGGCAGGCTGCTCTGCACGCCCTTCCGTTGCTGGAACTTAAAGGCGCAGCTACTCACGCTGAATTTTGAGGCGCAGCATAAAGGCTCTCCATACAAAGCGGCTGGGATCGCAGGCGGAGACAGGAGAACAAAAAGAAGAATATATTGCGGCCTGAATGGGACTTCCCTAAGCTCCTTATCAATAAGGTTAATAAGGGTCTATGCAATTTACTGATCACTAAGATGGAACAAGCCTCCTGGCGCTCCAAAGCTCCGCGTTGGCGCTGGCTTTTAATGCTTTTCACAGCCAATCACATAAAAGCCCCTTTGCCCCGCACCCCAGAGAATAAACTCCGGTTCACCATCCTGGCCTCCATAAAATCGCTGGTCCGTTATTACACTTCTACCTGCCCTAGTTAAACAGATGAACAGTTATTTCCTAGAATTTGATCTATGAGGTTCTTTGTAATTGAAGCTGTAGTACTCAGATATTTCTTTAACAAAAAAATGTATTTCTGAAAAACGCATTTCTTTTTTCTCTGCTTTAATTTTGTTATCCTCAATCGTATGTATGCTATAAAAAAAAATTCCAAACTTCTATCTCCTCTATAAAATACATGTCATATCAAAAAGGTGACAGGAAGGGGGAAAAGTAATTAGTGAGTTCACAGAGTTCAGTAGAAAAGTTAAAATGGAGTAACACATTACTTTTTATGTTAAGATTTCACAAGACAAATCTTGCCTGTGTTTTAATTGCATGTGACCCTGGCAGTCCTACTCTGAAATGAAGTGCCGTAAAATTAAAGATGACAGACGCTCAAAACAAGTCTTGTGATCTTGATTAGACTACAAAGACCACACTCTCTCTCTGCTGCATCTCAGATATCATGGACTGTTTTATTTGGGGAATTACTTCATTAATGCCTTCTTTGACTAGACATGTTTATTATTAAAAAAATATATACTGAATATGGTGATATCTTGCATAACTAAATAATTCCCCAAAAGCAAGCTATAAGTGAAGAGTGTTTAAATAACCCTAAGACCTAATTTTTATAGACACTTACACATGAATATATATATGTGGATGTAGATGTATGTGTTATATATCCATCTTTGCTACATATATTACCTATTCTAACCTAGGATTCTCTATTATAGCTTGACAAGCAGAGCAGTTAATCTGTCATATCTCCTTATGTGTTCCCAGGCCAACAGAATGTGCAGAACTATACATTATCCTATAAAAACTATTTCTGAGAAACACTGTTGGAATTTTAAACTTTCCAAGCATCACCTAAGTGGAGGACCGGATTTGACTCACACCTAATATTTCAAAATTATCACCAAGTCACTCTACCTAAATGACGTCGTAAGACATAGAATAGATGCTTTTACACCCCACTTCTTCCTAGTTCAACAAAAGCAAGAAATCTGGGACCAAGTGCTCATGGTATTAGACTCTGTCACCTCTGCACGTTCCTGCAGGCCAGCTAGAGGCCCTGCTTTAGTCTCAGGTCCTCTGGGTCAGGGCTTCATCCTTAACATGAGGAGGCCAGATTAAAATTCATCTCTAGGACCGCCTACCCTCTAAATTTCTATGATTCTCTTATTTTGTCCCATTTCAAGAACACTTTTAAATTCATATATTTCGTCTTCAGAAACAAAAGATTTATGCTGGTTATATGGATGTTACTATCAACACGGGTATATAGATTCAACCTAGAATCAAAAATTGGAAAATCAGTTTTCTAGAGTTCACTTATTTATTGCATATCTGTGATTCCAGGAAAGTCTTGATACATATTCTGTCTCCATTTCTTTAAATTTAAAATACATATAGCAATTTCTCTCCTACCTAACATCAGGGCTACTGTGAGAATAAAATATGAGAATGTATATAAAAATTCCTTGAAAAATATATGAGGTAAGTCTTCCTAATCAGTAGTATTTTTAGTACAATTATTCGATCAGTGGTCTTCAGTGTACACAAAAGGCTTTTTCACTTACAAACCAAATAGTCCTTTAACCTATAAGACTGTGTCTTCAAGCGGCCTACATACTTGCCTTTAAAATGAAATCTGTGTCCCTGTAGAGTTTCTCCACACTAAGGTCAAAAATCCTCAGGTGTGGGATGTGTTGTGTCTCTCATATGAGAGATTTAATTCACCAGAAGAAGGAGGGTTAGGAACATGTGAAAACATTTATTAGAATCTAGTTGATGGGCTTCCCTGGTGGTACAGTGTTTGGGAGTCCACCTGCCGATGCAGGGGACACAGGTTAGTGCCCCGGTCCGGGAAGATCCCACATGCCGCGGAGCGGCTGGGCCCATGAGCCATGGCCGCTGAGCCTGTGCGTCCGGAGCCTGTGCTCTGCAATGGGACAGGCCACAACAGTGAGAGACCCACATACCGCAAAAAAAAAAAAAGAATCTAGATGAGCATAGTGTTGAGAAGTTGTATTCTGCTAAGAAAACTGGAGTTATACACCCTGTCTCTGCATCTGCCTCTGCCTCTGTGTTTCTTTCTCTGCTTCTCTTTGTCTTTTCCTGTCTCTGTGCTTCTCCTTTGTCTCTCTGTCTCTCTTTATTCCCACTCCCCACTCTCACACCCAGAGCAGGAATCTTAACCTAAAATTCATGGCTCCCTCAACCCCCTGGGCTTTGACAGACACATGAACTCTCAGAACTTTCAGACTAGATTGTTTGTACATTTCCCTCGACTTAAAGTCTGGAGTTTTCATTAGATTCTCAGTGAAGTCTGTGATTAGGGTTTACTGTTCTAGATTCACTTCCCAGCATAACAATGCTACTGCCTTTTATCTGAAACTAAGAATGGGTCACTTCAGTCAAATCCTAAGGTCTACCAGGCCCCAAGGGGTCTTCATGGCTTTCTGTCTGGTTGCCTGACGGGACGGGCTGGTCCAAGGAGTGAAATATAGATCCGACAAAACCAATTAGTGCACATCGAAAAATGATGATGCATTCCTTAGAGGACCTCCCATTTACAACTGATGAAAATACTAAATAGGGGCACCCATGAAATTGATACTTTGCCTGTTATTCAATGGAAAATATTTAGTATTTTAAGAATAAATCCAGTAGTAACACAAACAGTCCATTCTCACAATGCCCACTTTTAAACTGTGCCAGACACATGTCCGATGCCTGCATGGTACTTCTACACCATTAGCTGCCACAAATCAAAGGAAATGTCATTGCTTTTAATAGGATTACATAGAACCCAGTCACAAACAGGAAGACTAGCTTTAGTCTGAGTGGCCAGTAATTTGGATGTTTAACTAAATGATTGGCTGCCAAATTGACAGGTCATCCACACTGAACTAGCCACTATTCCATGAATTTTCATGACTAGGATCACAATGGTTCATTTGCATGTGTGAAATTCTGCTGTGAAGCTGGCTTTTGAACTGGCTAGCTCAGCCAAAGATGTGTTTCCCAGTGCCATGCATTAGTGCCCTAGAAATACCATCACATGAGGGTAGCATAGATCTTCCCAAATCCTGCTATTAAAACACAGTCTACAACTAGAACAGCAAATCAACAAAAATGGCAACAACTGGGATGTAAAGAATACAGGGGAAAATTTGAACATTAGAAAACTAAGATTAGTACCAAAAATGAGCATTGGATGAGGAGAGAAAAGTTTAAAGTCTTTAAGTTGTAATAAAAGTTTTGGATTTGCCCAGGACTATTACTAAGAGTAACTTCCTACCCAGTGAGCATTCAGTGAATATTGAGGCATCATTGTTATGATCATTAACAAACATCGGTTTACCACCAATTTTGTATAATACAGTGGGACAGACATGAGGGCAACAACACAAGCCCCATGAGACAAAGTATTCCCCTTAAGGGACTTATGATCCAGTTATAGGTGAAAAGACATGAGGCCAAAAAATAAAACTTATAATAGCCCACATTTATTATTGACTTACCACATGCCAGTTATCTTGCAACAAGACTGTGATATGATGTGATTTCATGAATATTTCAAAGATGAGGAAATGTAAACTTAGAAAGGTTTACATCATTGCCCAAGGGAAAAGAGCTAGGAAGTGGTTTTAAACCAGGTATGTCTACCTTTAGAGAAATATTCTCAGTTCCTCCATATTAAAAAGATAAGAAGTCCAAAATATATTTACTGCAACATATAATAGAAAAACCATGTAAATATCTACTAATATAAAATTGAATAACTAAGCAAGGGAACATTTATATGATGAGGTGTTATGAAGACATTTAAAATCTATGTGTACGAATACTACTGACAAGAGAAATTTTGTTAAGAGGAAAAACAAGTTATGAAATCATAGGTACAGTGTGAATGCCACTGTTGTTATATATCCAGTAATGTATATGTACACACACAGCAGACTATTAGCAGTGCTTATCTTTGGGTTGTGAGATTATCAGTAATTAATGTTCTCCCATTGTGCCTGGCACATCCCCAAGTTTTTGCTTTGAGCATTTGTTACTTTCATAATTAGAAAAAGAGCAAATACAATTTTAAATATACATAAGTGGTAATCTGAGACTGTATATGGTCATTGATACAGACAATAAGATCTGAGAAATTTCAAATGATATCATATTAAACAAGAGCCTGAAGGAATCAAGGAGGCTCCAAGATGGCAATGGCTCTTGAAGGAGGGCAGGTCGAGAAAAGAGGAAGGCATCAAGGCGAGGTTGTAACATGAGCAAAGGCCCAGAGGCAGAAACTGTGAAGATGCATTTGGGGAATAAGACCTGTTTGGCTACAATGGAGAGTTCTAACAGGGGAGGGTTCAGAGCAGCAATTGACTTTACATCTTTTACGGACCATGTTTTAAAAGGCGGAACTAAGTAAAACTTGGATGCCCTTATGTGACAACATTTCTAGGACACAAAAGCATAGAGCACCAGACGTGTCCCTTGGCTTAGAAACCCCGTTCGCAAGCCAGCTTCACAGTGGAATTTCACACATGAGAAGATAGGTAAGGGCCAAATTTTGGAAGCCCTGAAACGCCAAACAAGCAAGTTGGACTTTATCCTGAAGGCAGTGGGGAACCTCTGAAGTTTGAAGCAGGAAGATAATGAGAGCAAAAACATTTTAGTGAAATTAATCTGACAGCACAGGGTAAGTGGATTGGAAGGGAAACAGTTACATGTCTCTTGTCATATGCTTCTTCATGCTGATTTTTTTTTCTGTGAAGATCTTTCTCAGTTAGGATTATAAACTCCTTGAGAAGAAAAGCCATGTCTTCTATTTCTTTGTATCTCTGGCATTCCTGGGCGACAGAGGAGGCATTAAACCGTGGTTCAAGGTGCCAGCTTTGGCTTCAGAGAGTCCTCTGTGGGATTCCCAGCTCCTTAAAGGAGTAACCTGACCTCTCTTACCTCAGGGTGCTCACCTGTAAAATGGGAACAGTAACACACACTCCATAGGACTGTGGTGAGGATGAAGCGAAATGAGGAAATTGTGTGTACAAAGCCCTTGATTGGAAGTGTGCACACCTTGATAACTCTTGTTCTAGCAATCACGATTATGCCTAAAAATATTATCAAGTTTGTGGATGAAGATAATGATGTTGATGTTTGATTGTGACTCTCTAACTCTGACACTGAGTGGAAGAGTGTGTGCCAAATATAAGTGAGAAGGCAATTATTCCGTGGGTGAGGTTGGGCACTGGAAAGATTCGAAGGGCAAAGACTGAGCCATGGAAGCTAAGACATACAGAAGCCAGCAAGATCGGTGTTTGTAAGCCAAAAGAAGTCTGGAGCAAGTTATGAAAGAGGTAGCTGGCTGGCATAGGCTCACAGTAATAACAAGTGATATCTGTGAGAAGCATGGGCCACCCAGGAGAATGAACAATGATGTCCGGCAGCAGCTCGTCCAAAGAAACCTTCCCATTTCTGCTAACCAATATCACCACAATGTAACCTTCCTTCACAGTGTCCCCTCCTTGTAGTTAGATGAGGCAGATACCTCCATGGCTGAGATGAAAATGCCCTGAGCTCTTGGAGAGATAACAGATTCTAGGCCTTGGACCGGAAATGCACAAGATGACTCTGGAGCTTCTGGTCCGGCCCAAAGACAAGAAAGCCACCAAACACTAGTGGGATCCTGTCAAAAGGGCACAAAAGCCAATTTGAAGAGATTCCCACTGGCCTAAGATGGGATAACTTAAGCACCAGAATGTATAATAATTGCAATGGATTGAAAGATACCAAATTTATTTTTTTTAATCAAATAATAATACCAATAAAAGAAACAAAAATTCACAGTTCACCGAAAAAGGAGTACCTAGAAAATAGAACAGTACTCTGAAAAGTGATGTGTAAGGGAAACAAATCAAGTATTTATTCTGACTCTCTTCTATCAGTAGTATTTCAGGATAGCCAAGTAGTTGATGAGGAAAAAAAAAATTTTATAGAAGAATTGTAACTAAGAATGCAGAAGGAATTTTACACATAATTCCAAAGTAGATAGAATAATGTATTAAACTCCAAGTAGTCATTGCCTAGATTTAACAAGTACTAACATTTTTCTAATCTTATCTCATCTATCTGCCACTTTTTTTTCCCTTGAGTATTTTAAAGCAAATCCCAGACATCATCTCATTTCAACTGCAAATTTTTTAAAAAAGAGATACCTGAAAAGCTACCGTTACACAGTTACAGCATCCAGAAGTTATGCTGAAGGTAAAATAAAACTATATCAGATAGAAGTGGCTTTTCATTAATTATCTCACCTAACCATCAATCAACTCACAGAACATTTAAGAAGTATAAAAGATAAATCAGTTTGTGAACAAGATTGGGTGACGGATTACTGTGACTGACCATTGCTCTCAAATGGACTTGATACCTAGAGAAGCAAAAGAAACCACCAGAAATTATTCCAATGGAGCAAACAGGCCCTAGTGCATTTTAATTTATTTGACAATAGAGAAGAGCTTTATTTACCTTTCTAAGTAAATCTGAGGCTTGATAATATTCCTGCCATTCCCACCATGAGGTGACCCTTAAGTATATCCATGAAGAAATAAAAAAAGAGAGGCCACAAAGGAGACATATGTAATCTCAGAAATTTTCCATCCTATGATCTAATCTCTCCTTCCCATTTAGGTGATTTATTTAAAACTTCTACAAGTGAATCCACTCCCCCAGGTGAGCACAAAGTGACTTATAGAACTGCCCTCTATATCCACGAAATTGATTTTTTCGTTAGCTTTTAAATTCTTCAAAATCCTGAGGAAGGCTTTGAAAAAGCCTGTGGTGTTACAGTTCCTGTTGGTATCGTTATTCTGGCTGATATACATCTGTTTTAAAGCCCACAAGCTGACATTCCGATGAATCAAACAAAATGACATCTCAGCAGTAAATAAGAGAAAACATACACCTATATATGTTCATGTAAAGTGTTATTTTCCATTGATTTAAGTTGATAGTTTCCATGTCTCAATTTTTAAAAATTTTCTCTTTCCTGTATTTTCAATATCATGGCTACAACTTAAAAAAGAAATCAAACCTTTCTTGCCCACTCTTATTTACATCTAAACTATGTTCTTTATCTGCCTTCATTACAAAAACCTCTATTCCCAATCAGCAGTGAAAAACAAAATACTATCTACATACTTCCATTAAAAAAAGCATGGTCACACATTTCTCAGTGTCCTGATGGGATCCAGCATGATGGTCTGAATACCAGAATTATAACACACAAAGAGAGAGAAAAAACAGCAACATACTTACTTTGGGAACGTAGAAAGATCATTTCCCTAAAATATTTTCCCCTTTCTTTTTTATGGCATGATGCCTGAAATTCACAGAGTCATCATGGGGGTAGGAGGCAAATGAGACAGGCCTTTTAAGTCAGGGAGTGTGGGATCGACATGTACACACTGCTATATTTAAAATGGATAACCAGCAAGTACCTACTGTACAACACAGGGAACTTTGCTCAATATCATGTAACAATCTAACTGGGAAAAGAATTTGAAAAAGAATAGATACATGTATACGTATAACTGAATCACTTTGCTGTACACCTGAAACTAACACAACGGTGTTGATCAACTATACTCCAATATAAAATAAAAAGTTTAAAAAATAAAATAAAGGAAATATGAAAATAGAAGAAAAAAATGAAAATGTACCACTTGTTACAGCTAAGATATTGGCCCTTGTACATTAATGAATACAGTCACCCCAATTTGTCTTTCTCACCAGGAAGCAATAAGGCTGATTCATCTTTAAGGGAGTGTTGGTAAGTGGGAGCTACTGGGAATAGTACCTAGGATGGGTACTGGAGGGTGGGCTCCAGCACCTCAGACCAGCACGGAAAACTCAGTGGTGGGGTACGTGAGTGAGGTGAGGGACAGGGTCCCACATGGGGGATAGATGTCAAAGCATGTCACTCATTCAAGAAATTTACAGGTAGAAACACTGCGCTAGCTACATAGAGTGACAAAAAAATAATAATATAATAGCTCCTAAGAAAATAAATCTTATCTATTTCACAAAGCTCAGCCGTGGTTAGTGCAAATCCAAAATTTTATGAGTACAGTTCTTAACAGTACTTATCTGTTGCTTCAAATTTCCCCCACTTTCGTTTGATATCTTTTGCCAAACTCTCTTAAGACATACACATCCCCCATGTACATATACACATACATATCTGTATACTTATACATATATACATACACACATATGTGTGTATGTGTGTGTGTAACTAAAATAAAATTTCGACTCTGTTTTTACTGTTTTTCATCCATGAAATTCCAGTTTGTAGCAGGGGTACTGGGTACTAAATAATATGACTCCCCATCTCATCTCTTAGAGTTGAAACTCAGCTCTGTTTAAATATGTCTTTCATGAAAGGGATAGATCATTGACCAAGTACATGAGTGAAAGGAAGGCAGCTTTTAAATCTGAAGCAAAACCTGAAATGAAAAATCTAGAAGTTAAAGAGGCACTTTGCGGTCAAACAGCAATAGGCAAAGTTGTAGAATAGAAAACCCCCAGCTTTGGGTCAAATAAACTTAGCTCTGACCTCTACCTCCATCGTCTGCTGGCTGCATGGCCTGGCACAAGTTTTAGTCTTCTCACCTGTAAAAAAGGGGTGGTAATATCCACCTCAATGAGTTGCATGAACGAGCACTGATGAGATAGTGTACAAAGAGTCCCTAAGATGTAGTGTGTCCTCAATAAATGACATTTGTTATTTTTGCCACTCTTATGTCAGGAGAAAAAAAAAAAAGCCAACCCTGGAGGAACAGAGGAGAGATATTTGAGTTAGTGCACAGATGTTTTCCGTCCTATTTCCACATTCCACACCCCTTCAGTCTGACCCAAAAACACAGACGCCAGCCAGAAGGAAGCCCACCCAAGAATCATAAAGATAGATGCCAAATTGAATTAGTTAACCCCTGATTTAAATACAAGGACATTATATTTTATGAATCAATTCCTTAAGTTCCCCTCAGACCACAGGTATATAAAGCCCTTAACTAAGTTTATTTTTAATGTTGAAAGTACAGTAATTATAAAGAAAAAGATAATAAACATGCATCAACCCACCCAACTGCAGAATGTTAGCACTTTGTCAAATTTGCTTCAGACTTTTTAAATAAAAGAAATGAAACTTTGTGGATAAAATTGAAGTCTCCTTTGTTCATTGCCTGAGTCCCATTCCCTTCCCATCTCAGAAGTAACCATGATAATGAATACGGAATGGCTCCGTCCAGAAAGTCAGTGTTTTCTACTTTTACCACATAAGCTGCATATGTAAACAAGACATGCATATGGAGTTTTACATTTTTATACATGGATACAGTATACATTATTCTGAAACTTACTTTTTTGCTTTCATTTTGTTCTTAAGATCTGGCCATGATGATACATACAGATGTAGTTCACTCATATTAAATGCTATAGAGTCATCATTTTTTTAACCAAGGGAATTCTGCTTGAAGAAGAAAAAACTAAACTCAGTACTTTTTATGAGACTCGTCAGGATATACATTTACCATTCCAGAGTTATTTCTGCTCTCCCCTCTCTTGCAGGCATATCTCCTTGTATCTGTGAATTGCTGATGGGCAATACTAATTATCATTCATTCATTCATTCAACCTATATTTATTGTAAGCCTTGCATGGGAAAGGCACTGTTTTAGGTGGTGGGAATAGAAGAGATGAAATCAGACAAGATTCCCACTCTTGAGTAGTTTATGGTCTACTGGAAGAGACGTTTATTCAAATAATAAGCAAGATAATCTCAGCTTGTAATAACTTCTCTCAAAAAATGAAGACAATCATGTTAGGAGGGTGAGAGGAGTGGTGGTAAGAGATTTACTTTAGATAGGGTGGTCCAAGAAAGCTTTATGAGGAATGGTTACAGTTGAATGGAAATTTTAGGAACAAACAAGAAGAAGGCAATGTGTGATGAAACCAGGGATGAGCATTTCAGGCAAAGGCAACAAAAAGTACATCGATGAGCTCTCTCGCCCTGTTTATGCCACAGAAAGGAGAGCAATACGGCGGGAATATATTGAAACAGGGAGTGAGTGTTATGTGATGATACAAAAAGGAGGGATGCAGTCCCATGAGGAATTATAAGGAGTTCAGGTTTTCATCTAAGTGATACCGGCAGCCTGCAAACACTGTAATCAAGGGAGCTACACGATCTGATTTAGAGGCTTAACTGATCGTTTTAGTTTCTGGGTAGAGAGTGGATTATAAGAGTATAAAAATGGGAGCAGGGAGACCAATCAGAACACCATCTCAGCAGACCAAGCAAGAGATAATGACAGTGCGGACAAAGAATGTGGCAGTGGAGATGGGGGAAAAAATAAAGAGATTTGAAATATCTTTGGGGGTTATAATCAAAAAGAGACACTGATAGGTTGACTCTAGAAGATGAAGGAAAAGAAGGAATCAAGGAGGACTCCTAGGTCTAAGGTGCTGGGTGCGGGTGCCCTTTGTTGAAAGGAGGAAGGTTGGGAAAGAAAATGGTTTAGTCCAAGAAAAATCAAGGCTTCTGTCTTAAACACATTTAGTTTGAGATGACTAGATGCCAATATATATCCAAGGGGACATCTTGAGTAGTCAGTAAGCATTTGGGCCTCATGGGAGAAGTTAACACCAGAGATATAAATATAAGTATGTAGGCATCATATAAAACTGTGGGACTAGATGAAATCACTTAGGGAGAGAAGGTAAATGAAGATGAAACAGTACAGGATGGATCCTGGGAGGACTCCAATATTCAGAGAGGGAATAAGAAAGAAGGAGTCATTGAGAAAAGACTGAGAATGAGTAACCGAAAAGGTAAGAAAAACCCCAGGGGAATCTGGTGTCAAGGAAACTAAAGAAGGATGTGTTTCATGACAAGGGTATTTTTAATGGCGTGGAGAGGATGAGATCCAGATTGAAGAGCGTGAAGAGTGAATAGGAGGTGAAGACGTGGATAGACAGAGAGTAGATAATTTTTAGAGAAATGTTGTTTTGAAGGGTGGCAGAGACATGAAGCACTAAAAGGACTGTGTGGTCATTAGAGATTTTTCATAATGTGAGAAAAGAAATTGGTGGTGCAGAGAGAGAACAGCAGAAATTAGGTCTTCAAGAAGGTAGCAGAAGAGTATGTATATACGTATACATAAACATACATATATGTGTGTATATATACATATATGTGTGTGTATATATACCTATGTGTGTATAGCATTATGTATTTTTTTCTTCCATGTTAAAAAGAAGAAAGACAGATGGATATATGTAAAGTTGGGTTTCTATGTTAGGTGGTGGGAACGTAAGGAATGTGTATCTCTGATTGCTTCCATTTCTTTTTCAGTGGCTGTCAGACAATGTCATCAGACGAGAATGAGGGATTGCAGAGAGCATGTAGGATATTTTAGGTGAGAAGACATGAAGGGAATTGTTTTTAAGAAAACAGAAAAAGGAGTCACTAGGGAAATCTCGCAATGCTGAGTGTAAGCTTTGCTTCAATTGTTCACTGCTCTATCTCTGGCTCTAAGCACATGAGTATTCCATAAAAAACCTGTTGGGTGAAAAAATAAACAAGTAAATGAATGAATGAATAAACTAGGAGAAGAGAAGATGAACATTTGAGTTATATCAGGGTGGATTTTGCCACACTAGTATGATGGGGGAAGCAGGAGCAATGTGGTCGAGAGGCATTGAGCACAGTAATGGATCTTTATATCAGGTGGGTATCTAAACCGGGTAAAGATAAAAGAAAATGATTATTTATTTGGTTAGTGAATTGGTGTTTTGAAGGAAAAGTGCTTCTGTAAATGTAATACATCAAATGAGCTAAAACATAGGAGAGGGTGGGCAGAAGGATGACTAAATTAAGATTTTGGAGATGATGTAGGTGCTGTGACAGAAAGGTCACAGAGAAATCCATCAATGAAATCAGGTGAGAAAATTATTATTACAAGCAAGAAGGTCTAGGAGCTATGAGGCCAGGCTGGGGAACAGGTCGTCCGTGTGGTTATTAAAAGTTTGCAAATTGTTATGAGTGGGAGGGGAGAAGGCAAACAATGGGGCAGGAGTGGCAGAGAACCAGAAGTATCGGGCAGCAAAAGCAGATGGCTTATCCTTCACAGCACGACCTTCGGGAAAGCCAGAAAGCAATGGTGTAAAGGTGGCAGTGGAGAGCAAGCGGAACGTATTCCCCACCTCTTGGTCCTGAGTTGGGTAAAATTAGAGGGGAAAAAAATCTCTACTTGAGAGGATAGCAGGGGAAGTGTCCTCAAGGAGGTCAGTGTTTGGTTAAAGTAAGGAGGCCAGGAGAACACTCAGAGGAAAGACTGCCACTGCAGGAAACATTGCTGTCACCTCTTTGGAGCTCCAGACACCCAGTCAAAGGGTATGGGTGAGGGGTGGGTAACTGTTAAATCAGAGATGAGTAGAGCTGAATGGGAATGAAAATCTTGGACCAATGGCGGACAGGGCCCCTTAGACTGTGGTGGAATAGGGATTGGAGGTCAATGGGATTCATCCC
>NW_021703772.1:86058374-86100874 GCF_005190385.1 Monodon monoceros | reverse complement strand
GTCATGCTCATCCAACTCAGGTTACCAGGGTCACCAGCTCCGAGGCCGTGTCAGCCAGATGGCTCCGCTCTGTTTCACTGCATGGGCAGCACCCCTTATATGTAACTGCCCAGTGAACTCACGCCTTCCACCAGAGTGTAGACAGTTCAGCCCAAACCTGCCATCAGCTCAAATGCAGGTGATGGTGAGTTAATCACACTGTCTTTATAAACAAAAAAGAGCACATCAATTTTCATAATACCATTTTCCATTTCCAATATGAACATCTCAGTAGTCTTTAATCAAGTCGTAATTTCTGAGTTTATTCCAGTCTCAGGGGCCTCAGAACTGTGCTTCGGGGCAGAGGGAGAATGGCTGGGATAATGTGCTGGAGGACACAGGCAGCTCCAGCAGCAGACACGCTCTGGACACCCCTGGCTCCTTGAATCCCTCTCTTCCTACCTCTTCCTCTTCCCCAAAGATTGGGTTAGTGGCTTGGGTAACCTTCTGTTTCCCAATTTCCCTAGCAATATTTTATCAGGAGCTTGCTACTCATTTTACTAATTGCTAATTAACCAAGACCAATCCCTTAAGAATCCTTGACAATGTAAGTAAAAAAAAATATTCTCACTTCCTCTTCTTGTGTGAAGCGTGGGACAAACGCCTGATGCCTTACTTCAATGTTGAGCTGAAGGCTATACATAAGAAATGTGTGTAACTCGGATGTCATGATGGGTCTGGAGTGCTGAGAGAACAATTAAGAGTTCCTATTAAGAGTCCATGGCCTACTGAAAATTTCAGAACCTCTCCGTGGCATACAAAAGTGCTAACAATAGGGCTTCCCTGGTGGCGCAGTGGTTGAGAGTCCGCCTGCCGATGCAGGGGACACGGGTTCCTGTCCCGGTCCGGGAAGGTCCCACATGCCGTGGAGCGGCTGGGCCCGTGAGCCATGGCCGCTGAGCCTGCGCGTCCGGAGGCTGTGCTCCACAACGGGAGAGGGCACAGCAGTGAGAGGCCTGCGTACCGCAAAAAAAAAAAAAAAAAAAAAGGGCTAACAATAGCTGAATTAAAGGATACATACTATCTAACCACCAACTTTCAACAAATCATTGCAGAAATAAAGAACCACCAGTTAGGATACAAAACCTAAATAACCAAAACAGATATTCACCTAGTTTAGTTTGTTTACTGAGGAGCTCAGGGAATATTATTAAAATGTTACCATCTTTATGGGCTTTGGAAGGGGAAAAAAAGTTTTATGCAGTATACACAAAATACCCAATCAACGGTAAACCTCAGTTCACTGGTAACATAAATGATGGTCATAAGTTATGAAATAAAAATTGAATCAAATTAAACCCCTGTGTCATGAAAGAAACGTTTTGGGGCAGAGCATAAGTGATCTAGGAATTAGATCAACAAAACCACATGGAATTCCATGATGTTGTTTAGGGTAGTAATCTGATTAAATTATATTGCTCCAAAGCAGGGAGGTGGGAAAGGAACTAATAGGGCAAACATATATTTTGTGAAAGGTACAATTCTAGGCATTTTACTGCTATCATCTAACTATATCATATCAACAAGGCTATGCGGTATGTATAATTATTTCTTTCTATTATTATTTGCAGGTTGAACTTGGTAATGTGGAGGAAATCTACTTTATCCAAAATGATTTTTTTAATCAAGTTCCGGAAGGCATCATCTACAGGGCAGTCACAGGGCACAGAACCAAAGGGCACTCTTTTGGCAAAGCCCTAAGGTATTTTATAAGGTGAACACAAAACACAATATTTGCTTTCTGGATGACACAACAAATTTTTAAATCTCAAGTGAGTAGAAAGAAAATACGCTTATGAGTATTTTATATTAATATTACCCATATTAAATGATTTCTCAAATTTAAAAATAAAAAATGAATTACTGAATCTGATGGATACCATGACTGTCCTATGAAGAAATTAAAAAAGCAGATATCCGAATCTTCCTTGTACCAAAAATAAAGACAGAGAGGACAGTGTGTATGTCTTCCAGAAAAATGCCAGTCATCCTTTCCTTATAACCCCTAAAATACTGAAATCAGATAAATCAATGCGTGCTTAGTCTACCTACATAGCCTGTTACTAGTCTGAGACACAGAAAAATGTTTGGGTTAGAAACAACCCAAAAATGGAAGGCTTCTTGCTCTCAAGAAGCCTCCTATATCATTGAGTTTGTTAGCAAAACTAACCCAGCTTTTTCTTTTTTGTTTAGTCATTCTTTGGAGTGCAACCCAAGGGCTAGGACTATTGCTCCATTGATTACAAAGAAGTGAACCCGTGAATCACTTAAGTCAGTTTATTATTACGGCCAAACCTTCTTGAAATACTTCAACAACTGTGATGTGTGCTCGGTCAAATCCAAATCTCTCACAGAAGAAAATATAACAGCAAAGGCTTCAGTTGTTTTATGCTAATGGTCTTCTTTCTAACCTAAAAAAAAAGAAAAGAGGAACCATTTCTATAACCATGGAATCTGTCAAGCAAACACCATGAACTTAAACTGCCAGGGAGAAGACATGATGAACTCCAGCTCAGAATCATATTGAATCAGGTTCAATTCAGGACATAAAATAAAATGAAAAGCCCAAACTAATTAGATTGTAATGAGCAGTTCATATGCCTTATGTCATTTTATCACGTGCAGTAGGTGCTGTATCCCTACAGTGAATGACTTGAAGCAAGTCATCAGCTTGTACTGTGTTCAAGAATGCTAATCAGAAGGAAAAGGGTCTTTTTATGACATGCTTGAAGAAAACAAGATTGATTGTAGCTTCTTGATCATAGCAGTGCCTGTGGAATGGCTTTATCTCTATTAAACTTCACTTGCGTTTCTGGAAATCATGGAGTGTCCTAATGAGACAGGCAGAAATAAAGGAGTTCATTAGTACAAAACTGCTAAATTTGAAATGTCATGTAAGAAGTTGGGAGCTGATATTCCGAAGAATATTGAGTCTGGGTCTGAAACTCAAATGTCAGTAACAGGTACCATTTTGGTTTCCTCAGACTCTTCTTCCCACATCTCAACTACCACATTAGTGGTTCAGTGAATTACAAATTCTGAGGCCCAGAAGGACTTTACTTATTTCATTAAATATCTCACAGCAAAAAAAAAAAAAAAAAATCTATAATTGTCATAAAGTCCCAAAGTGATTTTCATTGTATGGTACCATGGCCATGAGGGAACCAGATGAAACTAAATAAAGAGAAACTAACAAAAGTAATTCCATTTTGTGTGCAAGTCCTTTGCCAGTTTTCTCTTGATCCATTATCTACCCTTCCCTTGCTCTGCTTTGTATCTCTGCCAACTACATTTCTTGTTCTCCTCTGCCAACTGGACTTTGATAACTTTGGCCTAGGGGAGGCACTGGCAGAATCTTGGGAGAAGAATAAAGAGGAGTCAGAGTATTTTCTTCTGCTCTTATTTCCACCCTTTGCAATGATTCTATCTTCTCTGTGCTTCTACTCCATTAGAGAAACTCTTACCTCAGTGCTCACAGCTCCAGTAGGAAAGTCCCCACCTGGGTTCTAGCTCCCCAACCGTGGTCCTCATCTCTAAGCTGTGGAAACAATGCCTCCTCTTTGTGCCCTTCCCATCTTGGGGTAGTAGTAACTTCCTACTATTTCTGATTTCTAAATCACCTCACCACCCCCTTGCCAACACTTCCATCATCTATGCAACCAACTCCCTGTGTTAAATTGCCTCTGTTTGAAACACCTAGAATGTTTTTTGTTTTCCTGCCTGGACCATGATGAATAGAATCTTTTTTTATTTACAAAATTCCTTCTCAGAAATAGTATTTCTTTTGAAACTATCCTCATGAGAAAATAATCAAGGGAAGAATAAAGAGGAAATAAAATAACTACTGGAAGAAAAAGCATTACATGAAGCTCTTTATATGACAATTCTCCCACAATACAGTTATTTATTTGTGCAATCTGTTGCAAGCTTCTTTTAAAATGGTGGCAATTAGGAATCCTTGAACATTTGAATGTCTGCGCACTTCTAACCTTCTGCAAATATTCTCTAAATAATTTGTTTACATTCTATTTAACTGTCACTTAATTTGCTGCTAAAATTATGTTTTCTGTTCATATTCAACATTATACCTTTGATATTTTTGATGCAACACATACTAAATTTCATTCACAGTGTCTTAGTAAAAAGAAATAAGTGTGAAATAAATTTCAAGGTCAATAATGGAAGGGAACTAGATTTCATATGAGTTGTAAGATAGATTTTGGTTAAGAAAATAAAGACACTCTCCACACCCCCCATTTTTTGTAACCAGTCTTCTATCAGAAACTTAAGCCAACAAGAGAAGTCTTATTTGTGATTTAAAAAGAAGGGAACTGGGTAAATATTTAGCCTATCCCTAATTATCCTTTCTAATACTGAATATTTACATTTCCACATAGTTGGAATTTTCTCTCAGCGATTTGGCAAGTATAAGTTATCCTTGTCCTCCAGACTCCCAGGTTCTATAAGCAGAACATCAATAGTTCCATTTTTAAAAGGCTGCAGTTTTATTATTAACAATTAATACTGGTTTTAAACATGAGTACTCTGACTTGCTGTAACTGCAGTTACTTTACGTTTACATTAAATAATATTAATGCAGGAGGCCCTTCATTGCTCACTGATGCCAAAGTTATTATAGCCCCCAAAGCCTATTTTGAAACCCTCTCACCAAAATTCATTTAATACATCAGAAGTGCCCAACAGAGAACTATTGTGGCGAATTGCCCATGGTTTTTAAGTAGTGAAAATACAGGCATCTCATTTTTAATGTGGAAGGTTGGCCAACCATCCATGGCTACCAGCAAACAATGACTGCTCTGACTCCATCTTGATAACAGCCTGGTCAGATCCAGGCTTAGCCTTACCTCTCTTCACTCCAGCATATTATGAATGTCCAGATAACATTTTGAATTTAAACCATGTCTTACAAAATCAACCTGAGGAGATAAACCTGATCCCCAGGGTTTTTCCCTGGAGCTAGAAAGATCCAAGAAAGATTAGAGCCACTTCCAATAAAAGCCTTAACTTCAAAGAAGCTGAGAGATTTAACTAACATTGGTGATGGCTTCCTACTGAAAAGGGGTGAGTGTTTTATGTTGCTAGGGCTGCCATAAGGATATGCCACAGACTGGGTGGCTTAAACAACAGAAATTTATTTTCACACAACTCTGGGAGCTAGAAGTCCGAGATCAAGGTGACGGCAGGGTTGGTTTCTTCGGAGGCCTCCCTCCTTGGCTTGCAGATGGCCGCCTACTTGCTGTGCCCTCACACTGTCTTTTCTTTGTGCAAGCTCACCCTTGGTCTCTCTGTGTTTCCAAATTTCCTCCTCCTATAAGGATGCCAGGTGGATTGGATGAAGGCCTGCCCTAACAATCCCATTTTTATTTAATTACCTCTTTAAAGTCTCTGTCTCCAAATCCAGTCACATTCTGAAAGAACCAGGGTTACAGCTTCTACATATGAATTTGGGGGTAGTGGTGTGGGGAGATGGGATACAATTCAGCCCATAACAATGAGGCTGGAAGAATTTATCTTCTTTGACCCTGTACTCTCTTTTCTGAAAACTTTTCCTCCCTTGGTGTTTCACTCATCCAATATCTTTATTCTTTAAGATCCTTTACTCTTCAGTTCTAGCAAAACTCCTTAGAATAGGATGTGAAAACTCATGTCACACTATGATTTAAATGATAACTAAGTCTTGTGTATTAACTTATTCAAGTATATTTGCTTTGAAATAGGGGTTGAGCATTAATTTAAAAGAATAAAATTGTGTTTGTGAAATTGCAGGCACCAGCAACCCAAACCAATGTGGTATTTTGCGTCTTTCCATAGCCTTTGCAATCACATCACATCTGGAGCCATCTCAGTCACCTGCTTGAAAAGTCAGCTTTGGTCCTTGTCCTACTACACTACCATCATTATCATTCAAGCCTACCTGACATTTTCTTTATTATGGTACATTTATTGAGTGCCAGTGGGATGCTACATCCAAGGAAGCTGCTAAAAGTTGGTAAGTAGTTCTTGAATACAAATCTTCAACCCAGAGCTGCTAGAAATTATGTTTATGATTCAATAAAGGGGTTTTTTTGAGTATTGCCCAAACTGTGCCCCAGCATGACCCGAGTGGACTAATCCTGCTAGGGGTACTATTTGGGGATATCATAAATCTAAGCTTCTGGCTATTTCTAGTCATTAAACATCCCATGGAACTTTTCATAACACTAAGAGTGTTTAATCCCCAGCTTCTGGCCAAATTCCAACTGGAAAAATTATGTTCTGCTTACTGTACCTAAATTCTCATGTGGAATTATGAGAGATTCATTGTCTTATGATATCATCTACAGAATTAAATTGTAATCTATAGACTGTGCTGTATAGTTTGTAACATGGGAGAATGCAGGTGTTATATAAATCTATAAGTTGTATTACCAGTCAAACTCAATTCAGTCATTACATTTCTTCAGGGTCTTTGAAATAATGTGCATGTTAAAATGCAGTTGATAAGTGCTAAATTTTATGTTGTCTTAAACCACAGGGAGTAGAACCCAGGAGTTCACCATAAGAGACTCTTCTAACAACAGGAAAATAGAGCCTCTTTGCCTGAATTTCATTATTGTTCACGTTCTTGCTTGGGAATTCAGTTTCTACTCAGAAACACACAAAATGTTACAGGCAACTTGAAATCATTAGGTTCTTTTGATTATATGGGAAGTTAAGAAGAACAAAAGCCTGGTCTTCTAATACACCATACCCACATGAGTGAAGTTTCCAGTTTATAGTTAGAGGGGAAAAGAACACCAATTTTTCAAAGGTCTGGTCACCTAACATTCAAAAGATTAACAGAATTTTCTCAATGAGGAGTTTCTACAACCCAAAAGGCCTTAAATGGGCCAAGAGTAACCGCGGCTCTTGCACGAGGAGGGTCTGGCAGGCATCTAGTGTCAAGGTCAAGGGATGGGATGGGGGACCAGAAACACTGGCACTGGGTGAGGACACCAGTGGAGGACACTGAGAGGGAGACTGCTAGCTTTGGCCAGTCTCAGCTTCACAGATAAAAAGGACTCAACTTGCCCCCATATAACAGTAACGGGAGGTGCCGTGGAGCCAGGTGAGGGGCATTTGTTCTCATTACTGTTCAAGTGACCTGACATCTCGTGGGCAACATGGACAGATAACTAATCCTTTTAAGCTGGAGCAGAGGAAAATGTTCTTTGCAGAACATCTAGACTTATTCTCTGATTGTGATTCCTATTTAAATGACTTCAGGAATTTCCTGTGTCCAACCAGCTGTCCCAGGTGAGATCTGCATCTGCATGGTCCCACCAGGATGGAGCAGCCATCCCTATCCCGTCCCTGGAAGAGGGCCTCCAGAACAAAATGTAATCATGTCTCTTTGGAACCCTTTTATAACTCTTACATCAAGAACACAGAACTCGTATATCCAACCTGCATCCCTAGACCACATGTGGAGCCCTGATTCTCTTGATCCCTGTACAGAGACAATGGGAAACAGAAATCCTGGAGCCTCGAAATTTAGTTCATTTACAAATTTATTTTTCTCCTACTTAATTGTGTTTTATTACTCTCCAAATAACATTCTGACATGGCTAAACAGAACTCCAAATGGAATAGATCTCCAAATATTGACTGAACAGATTTCCTTCTGGTCAATAGGACAGTAAATAGCATGTCTCACCAATTCAAATGTGAGAGACTTGATCTAAACTAAGATAGTTTAGGAAAATCGAGTTACAAATCTTTAAGGAACCAGTATATATTTGGTATTTTATTGTACATTTAATTCCAAAAATTTTCACCCTTTCTCAAGAAAATATAACAAACTGGAAAACTATAAAAATGTATTTGGTGAAAGTCTAAGAGTTATATTCTCATTTAAGCTGTTTCCACTTTTTCCCCCCTCTTCAAATTTTGAAGCCCTGTCTTTAAAACTGTTACATACCCAGAAGGGTTGGCAGAATTAGGACTGGAAAAAAATAGGATATGATTTGTAAAATTATCTTCATATATTTGAATAAGGTATGCTTCCCCCTCTCAAACTTATTCTGTAAAATGGCTCTTATAGCAGTTGTTAACACCATAGCGTGAATATGAGGCAATGTGCTATCTCTCTCAGTAATATTTGCATTTTGGATCTCATTTCTAATTGTGGAATGAAATAATCTGTTCCAGATAAAAGAATTTTAAGTGTAAGCCCAGAAATTATTTTTGAGCTCTACTTGATCACCTTTTTTTGGTAGCTTGAAGGGAAGACTCACAGAAAGTAGTGTTTCTTGAGAGAATATTCTCTTCCTGCCAATTTTGCTTTACAAAACTACATTGTTTTACATTATGTATGTTAATCAATGCACTTGGAGACTGTAGGGAGCTGGAAGGACTTTAAAGTTTATCTAATCCAATCCCCTCATCCAATGATTTTAAAATAATAAATCTACAGCCATGTTTAAACTAATCTTTGATATAAACAACTCACTGTTTCATAATGGTCTTTCTCCAGATGAATCTACATCAAAGACATGATTAGTAACTGTCTCTAGTGCATGTGTCTTTATATTTAGACATGTCCATTTGCACAAGCACAGAAACGTGGCTGGTGAGGTGATGCTATAGAACCACCCACATGGATTGTGTGCTGCAAGTTGTTTTCTCCAGGATGGTGATAGATGTAAGCAATGTGTGATCTCGAATCTCATCTCCTTATTGGCCAGTAGTAAACCCGTGTGCAAGAGCAGTCTGGGGTCAGGGATGAAAATGTGACCCTTGAAAGAGAGAGGTTGACAGGCCACCTGGGGAAAAGCCCCTGATCGAGCTTCATTGGCATAGCGCTCTAACCAAGGGGCTCACCAGACACAGATACATACCAGTAGGAGCACACCCATCTTAAGATGAAATCACTTAACCATCACTGGCTCACTTTTCAGCAAATGAATGTTAATGCATTATCAAGTTTCCAAGCAATTACTCAAATCATTAGAATGTGCTAGGTCTCTCTTTCTCTTTTACTAAAGAGTGTGTTGTTGACTGGTGTTGTGAATGATCCACCTAAGGAGGTGGAATTTATTCTTATTATTCATAACAGACTTCACATAGGCCCTGGTATACTCTACAAGGCTTAACACTCCAAAGCTAGAGATCACAAGTTACCCGTGACTTGATGGAATTTATTTATTTATTTTTATTTTTTATTTTTTTGCAGTACGCGGGTCTCTCACTGTTGTGGCCTCTCCCGTTGCGGAGCACAGGCTCCAGATGCGGAGGCTCAGCAGCCATGGCTCACGGGCCCAGCCGCTCCGTGGCATGTGGGATCTTCCCAGACCGGGGCCCGAACCTGTGTCCCCTGCATCGGCAGGCGGACTCTCAACCGCTGCGCCACCAGGGAAGCCCTGGAATTTATTTTTTTAATGACTGTATTTCATCTTAACTCATGTTGTCATGTGGAGCCATGACATCACCTAAATGTAGTTAAGCCATAAATGGTGCCATATTCTCCTGTTAAAATATTATGAGTATTTTACTAGGCTCCTGTAGCCTTTAATAAGAGGCAAAGAGAGAATCCAGATTTCTACATTTCTCTTCTTCCATGATAGACATGAACTTAGCATGCTTTCAAGAAAAGACTACAATTGTATGATTATATAACAAAGGTAATTTTGTTCAGGATTTTGAATGAAGGAATTCAGAAAATAAAATGCAAACAATATAGAAATCTCTGAATCTTAAAGAGCTTGAAATCTACTTTAGAGCTTTATCTACTTTATTTTACATATGTGGAATAAGAATACATCTCGAGGAAGTAAATGTAAGACCCTCCCCAACTCTTAGTTAGGACACTGATGTCCCAATCTTGTCATTGTTGTTTTCAATTACCATGCATTTGCCCAAGAGGGACATATTAAGCAATATAGCACCAACATAGAAAGCAGATGCCCGTAGTTTGCCAGAAATCCAGAAGCCCACTGCCATCTCAGGAGGTCTGTTCCAAAGCAGCTCTGAACAGGGCACTGTGTCATTTGAAGGGGTAGGACTGTTCCAAGACCTTCAGTAAAATTCAAGCCTGCAGAACAGTGACCCAGACCTTCACTGCTGTAGATCTTTCCAAAGGGAATCTAATGCCAACTAACCATTCTAGAGGATAATTCCTGTGCTCTAGATTCACTGTGCTCTAAGTCACCAGTGATAGCAGGAATCATAATGTAGAACTCCCTGATACCAGAGGGTCTAGAACACAATCTTACATGTAGTAAGTGCTTAACAAAATATGTTTATTTGAGAATATTGCATGTTTAACAACTTAGTTGACATTATCACCATCTTCATTCACTTTTATTCCAACTGCACCAAGAGCCCAGCAGGAACTGATCTCTTGCTACTTAGATTCCTGAGTCTAGAAATTGAGTGAGTCATACAGCAAGCTTAGAAAGAGAATGCTGTTTGGACTATTTGGGCTGGTATGCAAAATCTAGCTAATGGTTAATTCAATCCATCCTCCATATAAACTGGGAGAAAGATAAATTCAAAAGGTATGAAAAAGATGGGACAGGGAAACAACAGCTTTTGAGGTCTCGAATTTATTTATATCAAAGCAGGTTCATTATTTATATCTATTTGATATAAGATTACTCTCCAGATCCAAAAGGAGTGACTTTTGGAGAAAACAGAACAATACAACCACACCTTCATTCAGATAACTAAAATCTACGCAGAATATGTTGGTTAATTTGCTTGCCATGTCCAATTTTAGCTGAAATTGTCCTGTTCACAGTTCCCTGCATGGGAAATAGCCTTAGGCTGTTTTGTGCATAAGTTTGTCCACTGATACAACCAGTAATAGAGACCATTGGCCAAGAAGGAACCAATATATTTCTTTCTCCTAAATTATTTCTAGGAGATGCATTCCGATGGGGGTGGTTGCTAGACCTGATAGATCGTGAGTAGGGTCAGGGTCAGTGGCCATGTTGGGTCACACCCAGAATAGCTAAGCTGAGAAACACTGACCTACTTCAAACACAGGTTTTCGCGAAATCAAAATGCTTTGATGAGAAAAGCACTCTCCATAGCTTCCAGGGTTCAATCTCAGAAATACCCAAACTTTTAAAAAAGAAAATTTTTCAGGCTAATGAAAGGATAAAGGCGTTATAGATGGAGAGATAAAGACAAGTTTTGAAATTCAGGGACAAATTATATCTAAAAATGTCAAAAATTAAATTTATTTAGTGTTTCCCTTAAACACACGAATGGATGTAATGTGATAACTACAGTATATGCCACCAATAGCGATAGCACCAAAGAGAATTAATATCTAATTTTGTAAAAGTTATTTGGGTGTTTAATTTATGTAAACACTATTTGTTAGTACACTTCATCCTGCACTATAGTTTATTAGGCAACAAAAACTTCAGTGCCAAGATACTAGCCAAGAGGATGTGGAATAGGAGCTCTAGTAGACCCCTCTGGTTAAACTGGAGATAGTTACAACGTCACTGAAATGATGTGTACATGATTTTGCAGAAGTAACACCAGCACCGGGCATTTACAAATATGCTTAATTCTCCAAAACTTCTACAAATGTTTAAGGGAAAATGTTTAAGGATAGAAATAGAAAATGATGCTTTAAACTAAAAGCAGCCTTGCAAGTAATTACATGCCCATTTGCTCAGGGTGATAAATTACACTTGCTCATGCTTTTTATACTTTTTCTATGACTTATGAGAAGATTACAGGTGATTTTTTTTCTTTCCATTGATGCTAGTAAAGTTGCAACCAGGCCGTCCATGTCTGTCTGGGACAAAACAACTTTGATTGTGATCTGGAGCCAAAACAGGTGGTGAGCGAATGTAGCAGCTAAGATGTTAGACTGAAAACTAAGGAGGGGGTGGGCGGGTGGAGTAGAGAATCACCAAAGACCAGTTTGCCACTGGGAGGACAGCTGTGTGAAATAAAACTCAACTATGATCAAAATTGCAATTGACAACCTGAAGACAAATGGAGGGCCGGGAGACAGACAGCTCATTGAGGAAGCTTGGCACCCACGAGTTTAGCCAGAGCACTGTGTAAGGAAAATAGAATGCAGATGGGGAGAAAAGCAGCGGAGACGTGGTAAGAGAAGGGAATGTAAACATCAAGTCAGTCAGGTGAACTTAAATGCATTGTGCAGGGCATGAGGCTGGGTCTGCTGGGTTCAGAACTGGTCTTCAGGGAAGACCATCCTCAGCGTGAACATGACTTTCTTCCATGGCCACAGAGCACATGCTTTTTCACCACCTTCCCAGGTAAATTATACTTTGCTCTATGACTATCCTCTCACCCAGACATCCCAGTCCAAAGATCTTTCATGGCCACGTGTTCTTTCACAGTGACCATGGCGCTCTCAATGTCCCAAGCAAAGGATCATTTTTGAAAGATTACCCAAATATGCATTCTGTTGCTATTTCTCTCACAACTCACGATTATTTTTGGAAGAGGGAGTCTCTCCATTGCTATGACCTCTACCTTTGTCCATACCTAGATTTTGTGCTAGCCTTGGACTGGCGAAGTCACATCTACTGTGTCTCTTGTTTTAATGTAAAGTTATTCCAATGACTTCACAAGAGGTTTTTTTTCCCCTTTTAGAATCTTAAAATTTAAAAAGTTGTTTGTGGACAGCTAGTACAACTTCCCTCTCCTGTAGGAAATCATCAATCAGACTCAATCTTACTATCCACTGTGGGAGAGGTCTTGCTATAAAGTTCTTTTATAATATTGATTCTCAAATAGTTCTATTTATTTATACTTCTACTGTTAAAGAAACACACATACTACCTGTTCTTCATGATCGTCCTACATATATGTAAAGATGGTAGTCATTTCTTTATTTAATCTTCTCTTCTAAAGGTTAAGTTATCCTGGTCCCTTTTCTCATTTAACTTACAAGATAATTTCTACAATTTTCACCATCCCAGCCATTCTTTTATACACACAATCCTTTCTGCCAGTGCTCTTCTTCAAATGTGGCACCCAGACCCTAGTATAGTCCAAGCAATACTGAGAAATAGGAGATTGTAATTTCCCACACACACACACAAAATATATATATATATATATATATATATATATATATATTTTTTTTTTTTTTTTTTTTTTTTTTTCCCGGTACGCGGGCCTCTCACTGTTGCGGCCTCTCCCGCTGCGGAGCACAGGCTCCGGACGCGCAGGCCCAGCGGCCATGGCTCACGGGACCAGCCGCTCCGCGGCATGCGGGATCCTCCCGGACCGGGGCACAAACCCGCGTCCCCTGCATCGGCAGGCGGACTCCCAACCACTGCACCACCAGGGAAGCCCCAAAATAGATATTTTTAAAAATCTATACAGACTAAGATCTTGCTAGCTTCTTAGTAGCTACTTTATACTCTCAGCTTATATTGAATGTGTCATCACCTAAAACCTAGCTTTTTTCTTTTCTGCATTATCAATAGCTGTTATTTTCCATCTTCTGAAGATAACTATGTGGATGAAGGAGGATTATGACTTAATGTTCAAACATGACCCAAAAGGCAAAATCAAAAGATGGATCCATGCTGAACCCCAAAATTTAATGAATGACCATCAGCCTTTACCAAAGAATTCTAGATATCATCTGTTTGGCTTACTTCCATCACACTGGGGCAAAGAGAGTCCATGGGTTTAAGGAGACCAGTCGCTTGGTTCAGAGCATTGGTCTGGAGATCCTGAAATTTCTGCCGAAGGTTAGAATGATTTCTGGAATCTAGGACAAGTTCAGACCTGCGGGGGCTTCCAGTGTCCACGCTATGAAGACACTTTGGATTTCAGAGAATGAAATTTGGCAAAGAGAATGCATAAGAGTGTCTTGAGGAACAATAGCGTCAACCAGGATATATGGTAGCTGGTATGAAAGGCAAATTGCAAGGCTTCAATTAATGAGTGAGTAAAGAGAGAGAGAGAGAAGACAGAAGATAGTAAGGTCCAGAGAAAGTTTTCTGTTTGTATCTCTGGGTGATGGAAAATAAAAACATCTGTAAACAGAAAGAAGGAGCTAAAGGAAAGAGGAATCACTCATGAAATTGTGGGATCCCAAAGTGGAAGAGAAGGGTGTAGGTACACGCAGAGTGGCTATGCCAACAGCCCATTTGAAGCAGCAGCCTCTCGGAAGAGGCCCAGGGCAGTGAGAGCACTAGACTAAGAGTCCAAAGGCCTGCGTGTTAGTCCTAAATCTGCCCCCAATCCACCGTGCAAACCTGGGCCAGTGCCTCTTCTCTCTGAGCCTCTGTTTGCTCAGGGATAAGGGAGGTGGCCTGGATCCTTCTAGCTCGTAACTGACCAGGAACAGGTAGAACCTAGAGATGTGGAGAAGAAGAAGGACAAAGGGAAAGGAAGATCTAAGTAACCTGCGTGTTCTCAGGAATTTAATAAGCAGCATAACCTGGTAACGGTGATGGTGAGGGCATCACATGGGGTACTGGATAGAATGAGGATCGGCAGAGGGAGCGCCAGGGTACAGCAAGGCCAGGAGAGACCTTGGCACAGCAGAGTGGCTAAAACCTTGGGAGTCAGACCAGTTCCAAATTCTGGCTCAGCCACTTCCAGGTTATGGGACCTTGGACCATCTACTTACTCCCTCTAAACCTATTGCCTCATCTGTAAAATGAGGATAATGGTTCCTTTGTGATTAGCATAAGAAAGTAAGGGATTAATGAAGGAATTCAATAAGATAACATATGTATAGTACTTACCTTAATCCTAGGCCTTGAAGTGGTTTGAAACAAGCTCAGTGCAGTTTAAATAAATAGAAGAAGAACACAGCTGAGGGTAAATAATGGAAATCCATGTGACCTCCAACCACGGGAGTCTATAACTTTCCCTTGTACTGTCTGTCTGTCATCTTGAAGTGAGAGTAGGTAAGGCAATGGATGAAAAGGATTCAGAGTTTGGTGGAAGCAGAGGAGGAAGTTAAAGTGTTTTGGGAGGGCAGACAGATGTGTGACTGACCGACAGGCAGAGAAGGAAAAGGGAAGGGCCATTTGACTGGAAACCAAAGGGAAGTGCACAATTCCAGGGGCTGAAGGCCTGGGGGGTGAGAGTCTCCAGTTCAAAAGAGATATGTGAAGTCCGAGCTTTGGAAGATGTGGTCAGGAAAAGGAAACACAAAGGGTAAAAAATTGAAAGGGGTCAAAGAGAAAAGTTAAAAAAAAGAAAAGAAAAAAAAGAGAGGAGAGAGACAAGACAAAGCAAGGTGTAAAGAAAATTTCTGGAATGACAGATGTTTTTTAAAAACTGTTTTCCTGGCAAATTAATTTTATTGTATGATGTTTTATACTTTTTAAATATCTTACACGTGGTGACCTAAATCAGAAGAAAATCTAAAGAACAGTGGATATATGTATAAGTGATTCACTTTGCAGTACAGCAGAAACTAACACATTGTAAAGCAACTATATATACTCCAATAAAAACTAATTAAAAAATAAAAGTAAAAATAAATAAATAAATATTTTATAACCTGTAATGTATTATTAGTTAAATCAAAATATTTAATCAAGATAAAGTAGTAATAAAACACAAATAGTGGCACTAGAGAGGAAGTAGCTCAGAGGATGACTTGGTCCCTGAGTCCATCTCTTGAAGAGGAGGGAAAGTCAAGTTCCCTGGAGACACAGAGGCCAAGGATCCTTACCCTGTACTGGGCATGTTTGCCTTCCTCATAAATTTGAAGAGGCATTCACAAGTATTTTTCGTGCTGGTGATAGGATAACCATATAAGTAAGCCTGCTGAAAACCACCATCTAGATTCATTAGCAAATGCCTCAATTATCGTAACTTACAGAGCACTTACTCAAGTGCCAGGCACCACTCAACACTATTTTATTTAATCCCCACCAGAATAGCCTAGGAGAAAGGGACTGTGAATTTGCACATTTTGCAGATGAACCGAAGCACAGAGATGTAACCTCACCTGCCTGAAGTCACTGAGCCAGGCAGTGGCAGAGCCAATATTGACTTCTCAGCCCGTGCGTTCAACTGTCAGATAATAGAGAAATTGCAACGCAGAGACAAACTCTCAGCAAATTGTTTTATGTTTTTCAATTGAAAGAAAATGCATGAATCATAATTTTTTTCTCTTAACATTTTACTTTGTGCAATTCTACAGCCCATCTTTCCTGGAATAACTTCCGATATTCACTTGAGGTTTTAGCACCTTGTCTAGAAGAGTGTATTTGGGGGTCCAAGGTGGAAAAATTAAAATAAAATAGTAACTGCAAAATGTTGAACAAACTTGTCCAAAAATCTCAATTTTTCAAGATAGCAAATTTTGAAAAACTTTATTATAAAGTCCTGAAAATGTAATTGTAGCTTGGTAACACTATTAAATATGCATACTGTGGTCTTTTTGACAATTGTATTAATCCCTTTACAAAGCCTTCAGAAGTTCCATCACAGAAGCATGGATGCTGTTTTGATCTATTTATTACTCTTAAGTGTTCAGAGAACTGTCCCTATTTTCTAATTAACACTTTTAAAGATAAAAAGCCATGTATTAAATCAATCTGAATGATGGTTGTTTGTGAATCCCACAAGATAAGGCAATTTGCATGTTCACTTTGTACTTACAAACTAAATCTGCGCATCTCCAAAGCAGCCCCTTATAATGTAAACCTTTTGTGAGTATTTGTAACTTGAAAGAAAGTTTGGCCTACTACAGAAGCAGTGCCAATTATCTGAAGGGCTTCATTACCGAGAACATGATTAAGATGCAAAGATACCGGGTTGTTATTTCATATTGTTTGCTATGGAATTTGAGGAAATCACTTTTAAAGCATCCAGGATTATAGATTATTACCTTTTTATGGGAAACTAAAACAACTCATTTCCCCCAACAGTTAACTGCTTTCAAAAGTAGCCGGTTGCCACTCACTAGGAGTAAAATTCCTTTGATATGAATTAAATTGCTTGCTGATGAAATGCACCTTTCAGCGACCTGTTTGAGTTTCAGCTGATGCTGTAGCATACTTCGTGATGTGAATTCCAGCATTTGCGCTAAATCACAGTGGTGATTTATTATTGGATTTTTCAGTTCTGATGAATCAGCTCTGTAAGATGTTTACCAAATTAGACTTTCAAGAACAATGGCACTGGTCTCATTAAATAGCAGCCTTTGTTGCCAATACAGGCTATTATTTCCACATGGTTACGGTGTGGTGTGTTCACACGTGGGGCACTCATCAGATAGGGTTTCTTTGCTTTCGCAGGATCTGTCTTCATTGAGCTTTACGTGCTCAATCCACTTTGAAACCATGTGTAAAAGCCCCGGTCTTCAAAATGCAAAAAAGAATCCTTTAATTTTTCTAAACAGTTCAACCTGTGCTTTCCCTTTGCCAAATAATTCAAGAAAGCAGAAAGATCATGTTGGCTAGTGAAAATGGTATCAGATTTTTCTACATCAGTCGACCTCTCTTGCACGGCTCTGTAAAAGATGTGAAAAAAACTATTGGGGCACCCTGTTCTGAGACGGTGATGCTGACTTTTCCTGGGAAAAAGCAGGGGATTTTTTTTCTTTATTCAACCCATATTTATTGATGGTCCACTGCATATCAGGTGTTGTTATCCTGTTGTAGGTGCCGCAGATAAAAATGTAAACATGAAGTCCTTGTCTTCATGGGGTTTACTTTCTAGAGAAGATGACAAGCATAAAACAAATAACTCAATAAATATATAAAATAATATCAGTTCACAATTTCTACAGGTGCTAGGTATGGCCACTAAAATTCAAATGTTTCAAACCTCAACAAAAGCGAGGGAACTAAGGCTTGCTTATCCCAAGAGTGATATTGAGCTTATTTTAACAAGAAGGAGCTTCTTTTATAATACACCTTTAACACAGCAACTGCTTCTTAGGAGCCCATGCACAGATTTCATATTTTAGGTTCAGTTATAAATTTGACCTCATCATCATAGCACTTTCCAGCACTTTATACTCTTGAGTCTGAATTGAAACCATCAGAGGGTGCACCTTTGCTGACTATTCTGGGCACGTTTACTTGTGATCCAGCCCATAGAAAGAACAACTACACAATCTTTTTGAGGCCTCATCTATCACTATTATTAGATGATTAACAAAATCATCCTTTTTTTCTTTATTATGTCATGATTATAATGAGACTAAACATGGACAACTCAAGTCCTAATGCAATGGATCTCAGAATTTAGTGCTTTTTTCCCCCTGAAAAACACATGGCAAGTGATATTCACACATGGGACACCGTTACACGGACCTTTAAGGACTTATGCGATCCCTGGGACGTTAGTTATACCTCCCCCTTCTTCTCATTCACTCAAGAATGCAAATGGGAATATCAGTGAGTGAGAATGAAATTCTTACAGGAATAACTTCGAATATTGTACTCGAATTTATTTTTTTAATTAATTTTTATTGGAGTAGAGTTGATCAAATTTATTTTTAAGTAAATCCTTTGAAAACAATTATTAATCACAAATTACTTGTGAACCATCTCCCAAAGAATCACAAGTGTGCATGCCACAACGGTGCATTTACAACCACTGACCCAGGTAGACTGATTCTTCTAAAGTTGGATAATCATATGTGATCTGAATTTTTAGAAATTCATTATGCAGCTAAATACCAATAACCACTGCCATAATTTAAGCACTTAATTTGCCTTATTACTATCGTTTTCTCCTACTTGGCTTCCTTTCTCTCTTCTGTATGAAGGATTTGATGGTAGAGGAGGGCGGGGCTGCTGGTTAGCTCCCCCTGAAGCAGGTACTTTCATTCTGGCAGTTGCTGTGTCTTTCAGACCACCACTGACAAGGTGTTGATATGTGGAAGTAGTTACCTCGGGTTGACTGTTCCTGCAGCCAGGCCGGGATCATTCACTTCCATGGAAAGCTCAGCGGTCCCTGCCAGCTCCTCTGGTCCACAGATGTCTCAGGAGGGAGCCCCGCCCTTTCTTGGTTGCAGCAGTGGGATTTGCAAATGATCAGCGCACCAGCGTTGTAACCGACCTTAAGGTGGACTTCCACAAAAGGTAGGAAACTTGTTGGCTTCAGAAAAAAAATTTTTTTTAATGTTTGATACACTCTAAAAATTTTAGAAAGAATTCCTTCTGTTACGGTTCAGGTGGGAACATTTTGTTCTTTCTGTGAATGAATCCTTTGCTTATTTTGGGGTGAATGTGGTTTTACATACCCTAAGTTTAACTAGAAATCCTTCTGCAAATGCAAACTGAAAGCACACATTCCTTCTCATTAAATTTCATTTTACCAAAAGAAAGATCTAAGTATAACTGTAACAGGATCTAAGCAGAGCTGTAAACCAGAAGTACAGGGCTGCCTTGTAAACAGTACAACATGAGAACACTTGGGAAGGTCTGTCTCTCCATTCTGACTCGATAAGTAATTGCTGTGTGAAGTCGAATCTATACATCATGTTGGTTGCTTAAACCCATATAGCATGACTGTGTAGGCTTGTAGGAGTTCTTTTAATTATTGTGAGACAGGAAACAAGTTCAATAGCAAATGAAATCATTAGATATGATTTTATAGAATAATGTGACTGCTCTTTGATATGCAGCATTGTTGGAGCTTTATTTTTCCACATTTTAGTGAATACATGAAAACTTTCTAGAATTGGACATCCATTGGTGTTAAGAAAAGCCTTGCTTAAAGACCAATTTTAAAAATTCAACAAGGGGAAGGAAAGTATAAGAGAAGAAAAAAGGGAAATGAAAGAAGAGAAAATAAGACAGAATGGAGGGGAATGGAGGGGAAGCAAAAACTGAACAAGGAGAGAAGGAGGGGAGGAGGAAAGCAGGGAGGGAGAGAGAGTAAAAAGAAGAGAAGAAATTATAGAAGTTAAGTCAACTGCCAATGCAATTACTTAAACACACTGAACTTTCAGAGTGGATCAGCGAAATGTCAGAAAGCTCAGGTGTTTGTGTAACTGTGATATATTCAGAAAATTCACACTGTTAAATGAGCCTCAAATGCTCACTTCTACCTGTGTGATACAGAAACACGCTGTTAGTCTGCCGGGCTGTAATCAAAATGAATGCCAAAAGGAGGGCATGGCATGGAAGTCTTGCGAGAGCTTTCTGTCTGTGCACCTCTAGTATTGACTCATAGAATTTGTACATTTATATCTTATCTGCTATTAATAGGGCACATTGGTTGTATGTTTTGATTGAATACTTCTAAGAACATGCCACTATTTTATGAAGAAATTATTTTTAAAACACGATAAAGATTCAGTGGGGTTTTTTTTTCCTGGAGAAATAGTTTAAAGGTTAAATATTCGAATCCAGTTTATGATCCTAGAGATTGGAAGACTGAGATAATGATACAGAACTAGAAAGAGGGAACCCACTTGCATGAAGCTAGGATACAGGTCTTAGAAGGACAGCCTAGGATGCTGCAGAAGAAGACATAAAACTAAAGAAGATATTTGATACTCTTTTACCATGCAGATGTAAAACAACAAACTGTAAGCATAACTGTATTATAGGAGCATTTGCTTCGTGAAATTACTATTTACAAAATGACGTGCCATATCTGAATGTCTGTAAGAGAAAATCATCCTATTAATTACAAAGTTACTTTGTACTGAAAATCTTTGGTTCCACTGTAAATGTTTTTGTTAATGGAGAAAACATTAGAGAAAACTTTTCCATCTCCATATTAGTTTATCCTCACCACATGGTTAGAAATTAAGATTTCTAAGATCTTTGCCTAACACAGATACATGTTTCTCTTTCTACAAGTATCAATTATTTATTCTTTTGGCTCTCCATTCATCACTCTCAAATGGAGAAAATATAGAAATTGTATGTACTATGGATTTGCTTGTCTGCACTCTATTATAAGGCAATCCTTGCCCACATTTAAAGATGTATTTAAAGAGAATTTAAATATAAACAGATTCACACGCACATGCATACATAAAGGAAGAAAGGAAAAGGAGGAAATGTTATGAGATTTCCTTTCTAATTTTTTTCCACAAATCACCCTTTCTTACACGTCTAGTGTTCAGAGTATTCTCTCTTAAACAGATATTTGTCATCTCATCAGTGTAGTACACTAAGAGCAAATGAAGCTGCCTTTTAATATTTGTAAATTTTTTCTTGGGGTTTGTTCCTGCTTAACCACAAAGTTACTATAGTGGCAATATGTTGGTGGCTCACGCTGTCCAAAAGTAGTTAAGTCCAAATACTAGAAGGAAGCATAAATTCAGGACCAAGGTGGATGCTGTTAAATGAGGGGCACCTGACCAGGCTTCAGGGTTAGGAAGGAGAGTGAAAAGGAGGGGATGCTTTGCTTCTTTTAATCTGGTTTGTTAATACTTTTTGCACAGTGTATTCACTTCTAACATGTGTAAGTCCTCTGAGGGTTAAGTAATATCATCACTCTTTTGTGATACGTTATTGTTACTCATCTATACAAGTTTTGCCAAAACCCCCCCATTACTCCTTCTTCATTAAATAACAACAAACTGTGAGGGGTAGTTCTACATCAGCACTTCAATTTCCTCATGAAAAATTGGCCTTCTTTCTTTTTGGTTTGTGAACAACCAGGCCAATATCACTCCTGTCTTGTTATACAACCAGAGGAAATAAAGGCTGCTTGAGCAGTCATCCGGTTTCGCCTGCTTGTTCTGGACACCATTTTGGTCTGTACAGCTCAGACTACAGGCGTTGTTTCCTCGTGTCGCTATAAACGGCAGAGTAAGGTAACTGAGTATGTCAGTCTCCTGGTTCTAGCCAAATCTGGTTTGCCAAATCTGCTCTGAGCTTTAGCAAAACATCCAGTTTGTAGAATATGTACCCTTGCTAAAACAAAAAAAGTCTTGCTGTCTCTTTCAGTCTCATTCTCTTTTAAGCCTATACACAAATCACAGCTGGCTAATGGAAGGGGTAAGTATCTCACTTTGCACGTCAAAGATTGCTGAGTTCCCGGGTGCTTCTGTGAAGGGCATCAGTACGCTGGCATCCTAAGAACTTCCCTGTGGAGGGTTACAAAAGTCTGGCTACAGTCAGCGCCGTGTCCTAATCCTGCATATGAGTGTCACATCTCTGGAACAGGTGCTAGGACCAAAGGCCAAAACCAGCTGTAACTCCATCAGCCTTTTTCATGAGATAATAAGAATTTTAGGCAGGATGGATGAAAACGTTGAGATTTACTGAATTGACAAATGTCAAAGAAGTGGGGAAAGTAACTGAGTGGTTTACGCGTTGATCTGTCATCAATGGAGCTGTAGATCATATGGCAATGTGATCATTTTTAGCGCAGCCCTTGTCGTCCTCTGCTCAGACGCACCAAATGAAGCGCCCATTTGCTGACTAGAAATTCACAGTTGAGGTCGACCGATGATGCAGTGCAAAGAAGCCTGTTCTGTTCTCTGCTCATGAATAAGCCATGCCAACCTTCACCTTTAAATAGCCCTAATTCTGCGATATTTAGAAATAAAGTTCCGTCGCAGTTCACTAATAACTCGTTCCCACCTAAGAGACAGGAAAAGAAAGATTTAGCAATCAGTAACTCTCAAAAAAAAAAAACAACAAACAAAGGGAAAACTCACTACCTGGCTGCAATGTAAAAGACAGCCTTTATTTAAGGGAAAATCGTAATAAACTCATTATAACAAAAATACACTAAAGATTTTTAAAGGGTGATACTAGTTTTCTATTTTACCATAAAACCTTAGGAAGTAATGGATTAACTTAAGCAAACAGGAAAAAAAAAAAAAAACGCTGAACCCAAAGAAGGTACAGTAGCTACTTTCTTGAAAACAAAACAATCTTTTCGTTCCTGCCATTTGTCTGAATTCTTCCTCTGGGCAAGCTGGACAGCTGCACTAGTGGTTTTTTAGTCATGGGCTGTAAGCCCCACCTGGCTAGATTTGTTTAGCAGACAGCTGGCAGAATTAAATAAAAAGAATGGGACACAAAATGCTTCCCCCAAAAAAGCTGAGAGAATACTTTTTGGATGTTTTAGCCTTTTGGAGGTTTATGGTTTTCTATTTTTTTTTTCTTGCTATATTCACATACTACTTACTATATGTGAATATATCTTATAGATATTTTCTCTCAATTATAAGACCAAGGCTGAGGTAAAATGCAGCATAAATGTAAACATCAAGTAAGCATATCTTGAACGACTTTTTTTTAATTAGAAATACTGATTTGCAGTTTATAGGCCCCCAAGAATGACATCAGTTTTAAATTAGCATTTTTTTATTTCTACATTTTCTTTGTTATTTTTTAAAGCCAATAAAATAGATTTTCTTCATCTGGAATGTTCTTTCTAGCTTAAAGATAAGGAGTCTAAATTGTGGGAATGGCATCCTTCTGCATCTGTTTCTCTCACAAACCTATCAAATATCTAATTTTTGGCATGACCACTGGCTCCGACAGGGGGATGACATAAACCAGCTTTGTGGTTACATGTTTCACTTTTAATCTCATGGAAATAAAAATCAGCACTGAAATGTCCCTTTTACATGTGACAATTTGGGACTCTTTTCCAAAAGCCCAGGCAGAGGGGCGTGAACCTGGTTTGGCTTAGCGCGCAGCATATGCAGAAGTATCGGCATTTTTATGCTAAAAGGCATGAGGCAGACCTGCTTCCAGTCGAGCTTTGTTCCCATCCGAAGCATGAACTACCAACAGTGGGAACCGTAAGCCTCAGTGGCAGCAAGTGACCAAAGAATGACCGAAAACGCATCCCAGAATGAGGAAATGAAGTAGCTCACTTAATAACCTCACATCTTTCTGTGTGTTTTGTCTCTTCCCTTAAATGCAGCAGGACTGGTGGAATATAAGTGGCAACCATCATGGGTTTGCTACTTAGCACGGGGAGAATCCAGCTTTTCACTAAACACAGTAAATATAGTATGGATGGCTCAAAAAACCCAAAATGGCTTGGACATGATCCTGGTTGGAGAAACTCCATGAAAATAGATTCCAACTGCTTATAAATGAGCAAGGGGGAGGGGGTGTATGCTGGTTTTAAAGACAGCATCACAGAGAAGCATTAATGCTGATAGCCGAGCTTGCACCTACGAGATGGCAATGATCTGCTGATACACCAAATGTAAAACCACTCCGAAGTTTTCAAATCTATTTATCTATCCCATGAAAATGTCCTGAATATTAAGGACCAGGCCAGGAAACAAACTCTTTAATTCATTACCTAACACTTGCTTTCCAGAGCAAAAGCCTGACTTGGCCTCTGTCCACCCAGCCTATACATCTCTCCATGCAATGTAGACTTCATGGAGCCAGGCGTGATCTGTTCATTGCAGAGGCCTGATTCTCCCTAAGCACTGATATCAATATCATACATTTCAAATACAAGGGAAGCCTGGGCAGGCTTAATCCCCCGGGCACAAGAAAACTGAGCGTGCTCTCTAGGGAGGCTGTTGGCATAGAGCAAAAGACAGTGTTACTGTATATGCTTTTGGATGGTTAGCAAAATGGGTCCCCATCAAAGACTAAGAAAGCAGGCCTGGTGAGAAGGGAGGAGTGAGGTCACTCTAGGCTTCTGCCTGACCCTTAAGGACAATCCAATCTTGTCTGTCATCTGACAGTGTTCTATTTAGTTTGATAGATACAATTACATCTATCTAGCCAGATAATTACAGTACTAGGCATCTTCCATGTATCAGTGGCTTAGCAAAATTAAAAGCTATAAAATCCTTTTGAGTGTGCTAGGGGGCTTTCCTTCTCTTCCCTAACACAGAGTTCCTCTCACGGTCTCCCCCTGCTCAAGAAAAAGAAAAGGGTAAGAATTCCCGGTAAATTGTAGATTCTGATTCTGAATTATTTTGTAAACGTTTCGTATGAATCTATCAAGTCTGACCCGGATCAACTTGCATCTCAGCCAACTTCTTTACTAAAGAAAATTGATTCTTGTTTACTTCTTTCAGTAAAGAGAATCATGATGAATTTTAATAGGATAACCCCCTACTGTTAGAAAATCTCCCTCCTTTGGCTATGGGAGCTTTGAAATTCATAAATCAGAAATAAGCCTGTATTTTTTTAAAAATATTGTTTTAGACAAAAATAAAAAATTTCTACAAGTTTCAAGCTCAACCTTAATAACTTCTCAACAGCCATATTTTTTCCTGTTTTCATCACCCCAATGAGCATTACATTATTCTGATACTTTGTTAAAAGACCATTTAATTGTAAATTGACCTTCAGTTTTTAACAGAATCGCCCACCACCAAGCAATACTTCATTTCTGGATGAAAATTAATACTGTCCCTTACAATTTTAGCACACATAAACATTTAATTGGGGTTAAGGTAGACTGCTTAGTAAAATGAATATTCCTGAGAGGAAAAAAAAAGAGTAGTTCTCTAAATGTTGATTCTATTCATTGAAGTCCATGAGAGAAAGAGTTTATAATTTTGGATAGAGGCAAACATATTGCTATGGGAATACCATAGTTTAGATCCCATAGATATAATTCAAGATATCATACTATCTCATATTTAGCAACAGAAAATGTACAGTGTTATTTCCTGGATCAAAATATACTACTTGGGGCTTCCCTGGTGGCGCAGTGGTTGAGAGTCCGCCTGCCAATGCAGGGGACACGGGTTCGTGCCCCGGTACGGGAAGATCCCACATGCCGCGGAGCGGCTGGCCCCGTGAGCCATGGCTGCTGGGCCTGCGCGTCTGGAGCCTGTGCTCCACAACGGGAGAGGCCACAACAGTGAGAGGCCCATATACTGCAATATATATATATATATATATTTTTTTTTTTTTTTGCAAAGATAATTTCTTTTTTTAATTTCTAGAGTTAAATTCATAACACAATAGAAGATAACTAATTTCTTCCAACACCTAGAGTTTTAAGTCACTATTTTTACTAATCCATTAAATGTATGTTTTCTATGCTTAAGGAACCAAGGAAACCTGCAGATTCTGTATATTTACCCAGGGGTCCCCTTCCTGGTGGTGAAATGTAACCAGCTTCTTTGTGGAAGAGAGTGATCACTGATCACTGGGTGCCAGTAACACTATGCTACAATGTGTAGAGGGGGAAATGAAGGCTAGCTCATCCAAAGGAAACTACAGGGGAATTTTAGATCAACAGAATACAATTATGCAAGTTGGAATCATTCCAGGACATCAAAAGCGAAGTCTAAAGGTGGGTAAATGGAGAAGCATTCCTCCTCAATTGCAGGACAAGCAACCACATTCTTGACAAGACTGGTGCTTGTTCTATTTGTTTGTCTTTATTTTGCGAATACTGCTGGGCCAAGGGCTGGCCAATGGCATAGGAAATGGAGTGTGTAGACCATTTGATCAGAATTGGGGACATCAGATCTACTAACTGGCACCCTACACTCTTCAGCAATCTAACAATTGAAAGAAGATATTTTTAGAATGTTTCAAGATATGGTGCATTTGTTGACCAGATATTCAGGAAGACTCTGTTTCCCAACTGCTCTTGCATCTGAGTAGGACCACATGACTGGGTTCTGGCCAATGGGATGTGGGCAGAATTATATATTCCACTTCTAGCCAGGTCATAAAACACCCCACTTGGTCTCTCTTTCACTATTTCTCTCTCTCTCTCTCTCTCTTTCTCTCTCTCTCTCTCTCTCTCACACACACACACACACACACACACACACACACACACACACACACCCTCATCTTGAAGTGAAATACTCAGTGGTGGTAGATTAAAGGAGTTCAAATCCCCAAGTCCCCAGGTCCCAGCTTGGAGAATAGTTGCCCAGAAGAGTCACTCGAGCTATGTCAGACTATGCCATGAACTGGAGAAAAACTTTTACTGCTTTGAGATTTGGGAGTTTTTGTTACGGCAACTAGAGATATCTTGACTAATCTAATGTCCATGATACAAATGGAATTCCTTTGAATTCCATAATTGAGAAAGTTGAAAAATCACTCCATAAAGCAAGGATGTGATAAGATGTACATTTTTCATTCATTGCTTGTGAGAATAAAATTTATACTAGTGTTCTGAGGGGGAAAATCGGCAAAATATATTAAGCTGTAAGAACTTCACATAATTCTTATGATTTGACCTAGTAATTCCACTGCTAGAATCTATTCTTGAAGAAAAATCAAAACTAGTGGCCAAGATATTTGTTCCTCAGAACACTGGTTGTGATAATAAAAATACTATATAGTATTAATGTCAAAAACAAAAGGATATTTAATAAGCTTTGGCTACACATTTATTAGGAAACATTAAGCAGTCAATAATTGTACATCCAGTGAATATTTTAGTCAGCGATTTATTCAATAAACTAATGTTTATTGGGCACCTATTATGTGCTAGGAGTTATTCTAGATGCTGGGGATATAACAATGAATAGCACACAAAAAGTTTCCTGTTCTTATGATGTGTCTATTTTTGGTGGGTGAGACAAACAACATACAATCAATCAATCAATCAAAAATAAAATAATTGATATTAGTAACAAACTGGAAAAAATCTTCCCCTGAGAGTTTTTAAGTAAAAGAAAATCTAACATGCAGCAACTATACCTACACTGCACACACAGGCACACCAACACACACACACAGAAAGTCGAGGGAGAAAAATAGTAAAATTCTAACATATGCATATGCAATTTTTCTAATCGTGAGCAACTCAAAGTCCATGAAACATATAAGTTAGTTATATTGCCAATGTATGAATTTGAAATATTAAGTGTACTGCACCAGTGTGGAGGTATCAATTTACATAGAGTACAAATGTAATTGGGCAGCCAACCAGCAGCCACTTCTCAAAATGATGTTATTGTTACAAATCAAGTAACACTCTGCAAAGTGATTTAAATTATTTAAAGGAAAACACTATTTCTTTTTCAAAAATTCTCGAAAAGAAAGGGTGATGGGTTTGGATAGAAATCAGCCGTTAGTGCTGATAATGGAAATGGAAAGGGTGTAGCATGTCTAGAACAGTAATGGAGTGATGGTGCTGGTGGAAGTCGGGCACCTGATAAATGGGTTCATAGTTTCCCTACCCAGGAAGTAACACAAAGTAACTCATGAAGCTTTTTTAGCTTGGATGCCAGAGAATGCAAAAACTACTCATGAAGTGAAAAATTAAAGAAAAATTAAAGTGCTCTGAAATAGACTCTTACATTTTCCATTGTAATTTACCCTATTTTTCAGGGACAACTTATATGCTATGGTGGGAGGGGTTCATACATCAATTTTTCAAGTGCTCAGTATGTCCACTCACAAGTGTTGCGTGTCGACCGTATGCTGTACTGTCAACAGTGATTATTTCTGGGTTGGGGAATTTAGGGTTATTTTTGTTTTAGTCTTCATACATTTCTGCTTGCTTAAAAATGTTTTAAGGAGAGTATGGCTTGCTTTGAAAATTAAATAAAAACAAAAATAAACATGCACGTACATGTATAAATCAACACAAAAGCATACTGCTGTCTCTTTGCTCATTAGGATTGTAAATGAGAATATTTTAGCCATGACTGAGACTCCCAACTTCCATTGTAACACCACATTGCACCTGCACAGGGAGGAGTACCATCAACAGTTAGCTATAACGACCAATATGCCATCACCTGGTAGGTGAGCTTAGGTAAAATCTTTAGGCTCCATGCCACGCCCCTTAAATGCACATACATCACAAAGATGCCTGGACCCCTGCAAGGGTGACTCCCCACCTCCAACAAAATCTATTCACAGTCATTCGTTCATCATTTACTAGAGCCCCACACCTTCAAGTGAAGTCCATAGAGCAGAGAGCATTTCAGAAGCAGCATATTTCTGAGGAGATCAAAAGGAGAGCTTGTTCTTAGCTACTCTCAGTGAAAAATCTTCAGGCTCTGGCCTTATGCACACAGGCAGAAGGGTCTGCAGTCCTGGATGTATCCCACCAGAACTAGCTCTGCTGGCAACAGTGAAGAGCTCTGAATCAGAGGGTTGGAAGGAATCTAAGTAAGACATCTAGTCCATCATCCTGCCTCCAGGCAATTTTCCAGGCAGATGGGTATTTATCCTGTTCTTAAAGCTCTCCACCGATCTGAGGAAAAAAGACAAGGGTATTTATATCCATGATGTTTTCTTACCAAATGTGTAACGTTTGCCACCTACACCATCTGCAGCAGTCCAGAATGTAGTAAGATTGAAAGTGAAACTCATTGATCTCGGGAAAGATAATGAAATAAAAATATTTTGCGTTATGTAATGTAATTTCCCTCAAAGCTTTTGACGAAGAATTTATAAAATGGCATCAGTAGTTTAGGGCACAGAATGAAGCCTTTGCTTGACAGTTGACAATCACTGAAATTTTCAGAATGCAGATAGGAAAAGCTCAATTGTTGCTCTTAGTGTGATTCTGTACAAGTTAAGACCAAGGTTATAGGCTTACTCTCTGAGGAGGTCATTTAGCTGTGTTTTGTTCCATGGCTTTTAACCACGTCCTTTGTCACAAATACTTTAAGGGAATATGAATAAATTATCAAAATTTATGTTGTATTCAGATGAGGAGGGGATCCTTTTTCTGTCCCTCCAGTTATGAGCACCATCATTCTTCTACCTGAAATAAACCTAATTGTTTGTATAGTGTTTGGATACAGAAATGAAATTGGGAGATCTCCTGGCCAGGGTATATAAAGAACTGCTCAAATCTCAATGCGTTAATCCTCTTATCCTCATATCCCATTTCTTCAGATTTTGGAACTTGAGTTGTTTGAAATTCAGAGGGTCACTTTCTCTGATGCTCCATGTATTAACCATGCTAAGCAACCTCTAGTGATTTTATTGCCACCCCCCAGGTTTGTTCCCCTGGTATCCTGTTCCTCGAACTGGCCTCAGCATAGCAATCCAAATATTCATGTATTTATCCTTGACATCTGCTGTTGGGGAGTGATGCCAACTCCATCCAGATGGGGTTCAGAGCTCCCAGAAACCATGGTAACCCTCAGTGGGCAGGATTATGGTCAAGCCAGTGAATGTGAGATTGATCTGTAAGAAACCCCACCTTAGGGAGAAGCCTACAGGCCAACCATAGATAACACCCCTCCAGCATCCAGCCCTTAGTTCCAGGTGTCATATAAGTGGCTCCATCCTGAAATTTTCCCTGGGATCATTGCTAGAAGCATTGGAGGCAGGGAAGTAAGTTTTCTCAGGAAGACTCTTGGTCAAAAGCTATTTTCTCCTGGGAGTAAGTCTGGTATTCAGAGCTCACCTGCAAATGACTTTAGCCCAAGTCTTATTGAAGCAACCATGATTTTAGACATGAGTCACTCAAAAGAGTGAGATTTATAGGATTTATTCTCCCTAATACAGAAACTTGGTGAAAATGGCACTTAGTTATCTTAGTATTCATAAAATGATCAAAGTTACAGCTCTGCACGAGTCATCTTTTGTTTCTAGGAAGCAAACAGGGAATTAAGTAGAAGAGAATCAACTGCATTAGCAGAGCAGAAAGAGAATCATCCAGTAGTTCTAGAGAGCAGAGTTCTAGCTGTGTCCTGCCACCTCCCACTGCATTACAGCAGGCACAAAGTTACTATTGTAAATAAGGTATAGTTCTAGAACATTTCTAAGATAATCCAAGTCCACAAAGACCTGGCCATGTAGCAAACTGGGAGCTCTCAATGGGGAGGATGGAGTGAACCAAGAGTGGAGAGGTAGCAGCTGGGCATTCTGTACAGTCCACGGAGAGAGAGTAAACCCAAGACCAGTCCAAGCCTGCATGAACATCTGAAATTTCTGATCAAAATGTGAGACAGGGCAGCACATTTTCTGGGGGAAAGTCCTTCTCAGCATCTAGCAGTGCCTGAGCTGTTATTCAAAGAGGTCAATGGACAAAATACTAGATATAGTCCAGCTCCAGTCCTCTGGCAGTATCTGGGGAAAGGAGAAGTACTGGGTGGGAGATAAGCTGGCTTCTATTCCCAGAGGGGAACAACAAAGGGAACCAGGATCGAGGAACCAGCCCAGGTCACAGTTAGATTAGAAAACAAAGCACACTTAAAGGTAGGTAAAGAGACTAAGACCTGCCCGAATCCTATAGCTGTCAGAGAACATCATCTACTGAATCTCTACCACGTGTGTATTGTGCTAGGCAATATTATCAACATATCTCATTTGTTTCTTACAAGAACTCTCAGAGGTTGCCATTGCTACCAAAACTTGCTCCACGGACAAAGAATTCTCTGGCTAACTATATGGCTTGGAAGATGTTACAGGCTATCACCACTCACCTAACCTCATCACACTCTTAGAGAATCACCATGCACATTCACAGCACTGAGATGTCCTGTACTAAAAATACAAAACAAAACAAAACATTTCATTTGCTTATTAACCCAGAATTCCCAATGAAATCCCTTCCCCAGCAAATATGCCTATGTACTGGATCTTTCAGGAACATTTACAATCTTCTTTCTGACCTAGTGTTCTGAGGGATGGACTTCGAAAAAGATGGTGGTGTTAAAAGCCATTAGTGAAATAGCGGTGCTTAAGTTTGGATTAGTAGGGAGTCTTGTGTAGCTGAATGTCTAAATTTCTGGCATAATATAGATCATAGATGGGGGATATATTGGGCTTTATAAAAAATTACAAAGTGAATAAATGAATGGGAGAAAGTAGAAACAGTGTCCTGTAGTCCATCCTTTTAGAACAAATTTTTCTTTGGGTGGAGGGGACAATAAATTCCTCCCCCACTATGCCCAAATAGTGGCCTAGTTCTGCCAGGATGAGCTTCCCATCATGATTATGAACTCACAAAGTATTTGCTCTTGAAAGTGTCTTTTTCTGCCAGCTTCTTCCAAGCAGAGGGTATTCTTCTAACAGAGACCCGTGGATTTTCTACTACCTCTTCATTCTTAAGTCAGTAATGAGCCCTGGTGTCACTGCCTCTATGGAAGACTTAAGTCCTGGGCAGTTGGGTTGACACATTTGCTAGGGTGGGAGAGGAGGGAAGGTGGTCTCGTCAGAAATTCTGGATTAGAAAACAAATCAAACAAGCAAAAAACATTTTCATAAGAAGCTTCTCAGGGCCTTTAGGTGTGCTAACACGCACTGCAGGTTGCTACCAACATGTCAGGGAGAAGCGGACATACTCTGTAGCATTTTCCAAGCTGTAAACTTTCTCACAAAACTCCATGCCCACAGAGCATTTAGGGGGAGAGGCTGCACTGGCTTATTTAACTTTCCTTAAAGTGCTTAGCCAGAGCCGCCTCTGAGGGTTACTATAAAGAATGAGTGAGACAATGGGGGTGATATTCCCTAGCAGAGTCCTATGTAGCAGAGCTTCATAAAAATGATGCTCTTTAGTAACCTGCAGGTATTGCAGGGACTTTATGATCCCCATTTTGTGAACAGGGAAACTGAGGTTTAGAGGAGTTGAGTGACTTGTCTTCAGTCAAGCAGCCAAGGACTTCCCTTGTGGCTCAGTGATTAAGAATCCACCTGCCAGTGCAGGGGACACAGGTCCCATCCCTGGTCTGGGAAGATCCCACATGCCGCAGAGCAACTAAGCCCGTGAGCCACAACTACTGAGCCTGCGCTCTAGAGCCCATGAGCCACAACTACTGAAGCCCGCGTGCCACGACTACAGAAGCCTGCAAGGCACGACTACTGACGCCCACACACCGAGAGCCCGTGCTCAGCAACAAGAGAAGCCACCGCAATGAGAAGCTGGCGCACCGCAAGGAAGAGTAGCCCCCACTCGCTGCAACTAGAGAAAGCCCGCGCGCAGCAATGAAGACCCAACGCAGCCGAAAATTAATTAATTTTTTAAAAAACAGCCAAGGCGGGCTTCCCTGGTGGCGCAGTGGTTGAGAATCCACCTGCCGATGCAGGGGACACGGGTTCGTGCCCCGGTCCGGGAAGATCCCACGTGCCGCGGAGCGGCTGGGCCCGTGAGCCATGGCCTCTGAGCCTGCGCGTCCGCAGCCTGTGCTCCGCAACCGCAACCGGAGAGGCCACAGCGGTGAGAGGCCCGCATACCAAAACAAACAAAAAAAAACCAGCCAAGGCTGTGCCTTCCACCTCCAAATCCCAAAAGCTTTCCCCTGGGCCCCTGTTTCTGGCCCCAGGCAGCTCTCATCCCATAACGACCTCATTCCCTACCATGATGTCACCTCCACCCAGAAGTCAACTTTGCTTGAAGTAAACGAAGTGGAGCCTCACGTTTGTGAATTCAATTCTCTTGAGGGCTGGTGATCAGAAAACATGTGCTATCCAATTTTTCCCACACATGCCATTTCTTAGCTGGCCTATCACTGGGGGCCCGGTGCAGTGTGGTCTGTTTGAGGCCAATAATCATATCACAATTGTAATGAGTGGCAAATCCTATGTAATTTACACATTAAAAGGAGGCTGAGATGCATGGAAAAACCCAGCCCCCATTTGTCTAATGTAATTAAAGCTCTTAGCCAAATAGTGGTGCTGAAAAGAGATGTTTGGGAAGGGCTCTCCCGGGCTCTCTCTCGCCCTGCCTCTGAAGGAGAGGGTGAGTGTTCTTTATTCATGATCCCGCCTCTACCTAAATCACTCCCACAATGGGACCTCTAAAGCAAGGGGCCCTGTTTGGGAGCACGATTTACGCAGAGCTAGGCCAGGCGGGGCTTACAAAGGCATTATGACTAGTTATTTTCAATGACAATTGAAGGGAAAAAGAAAGCAGCAAAGATGTTTTGTGACTTGGCAGGCAAAGCACTAAATCGCCCCAGCCTCCTCCCCCAAATAGCATAAAAGAAAGCTTGGAGCCATACCTGATAAAGCAATTATTTTAAGATATTTTTCATATTCAGTGGTAACTGGACATTATCATAAAATAAGTGTGAATGACACAGCACTTGGAGCAAACGCACTGAGCTTACGCTCTGGAGTGAAAGATTGGTCCCATGACAAGGCAAGAAGAGGTGGCTGGCTCCTCCATTCGATGGCTGTCCAAATTCCCTATGGGCTCCCCGTGACTTCGAAACCCTCCCTGAAGTCTGGGAACCAGCCATGTTGACGTGAGATAAAACAAAACAAGACAAATATAATTGGGGCTCAGTCCGAAAGTCAAGAATCTACCACCATAAAGTCAGTTAGTCTATGGGATGTCTTGTTTGGTCTCTGAATGGTAAATACATGGAAATACAGTAGAATATTTGGGTCTAAGAATATGAGTGAAGGCATCAAGGCAATAATCTATGTAGAGGAACAGCCAGAGCACATAAGAAAACAACTAATATCCTTCATCCCTTGCTTAACAACTTCTCAAACACAAATACGTGTGAAAAAAGAAAGAAGTGCTCACACACACATGTTCACACCCACAACACTGAACCAGAAAAAAAAAAAAAAAAAAGAGTGTGCTGGGAAGCAGCATTCTCCATTTTCTTTACCCTGCATAAAACTTTCACAATCTGGAAACTATCTGTTTCCAATCTCATCTCATATACTACTCTCCCTCACTCACTATTTTCTAGCCAAATCTTCCTTTCTCTTCCTCAATCACATCAAATACAACTTCTGTTTCAAGACATTCTCTGCCTGTGATATTCCTCCCCAAGATCCTCATACAGCTAGCTCTTTCTCAGCCAAGGAGATTTTTGTGGGTTCTAAGCATATCAGATCAAATATATTAAAATATACTCACATTAAATGGAATTTATAGAAAATGAGAACAGTTGAGTTATAGTTGATTAGTTACAATAGACATTTTGTATGCATTTAAATAAGTAATGTTGATTTCAGTTTTGCAGTACTCTTTTCCTAAATTAACGCCAATAACATTCTTCAGGTCTAAAATACTTTCATGAGCCCTTGAAAAACTCCTAACCATAGGCATGATGCCTACAGTAACTAATAAGAAGAAATAGTTCTGCTCTCACCTTTCAGGTTAAAGCCAAATATCATCACGTACTCAGTGATGATACTTGTTTTCTAACTACCCTTTCTGAAATAGCCACCCACTCTATGTTCAGTGTCTCTCTACCATGCACTGTACTTTTTATCATCTGAAGCTATCCTGTGTTTAGTGTTTACCATCTGCTCCCTACTCTTTGAATATAAACTTAATGACATCAGAGATACAAATGACTGTTCACCATTGCATTGCTCAGTGCCTAGAAGAGTGCCTGGCACACAGTAGGTATTCAAGAAATGTCTATTGAATGAATGAACGACTATATGACTGAATGAATTCACATATCCTCAGTTAATTCTATAATAATACTGATTTAATATGATAATTCTGATTTAAATTTGCATTTGTATAGGGCTTCTAACTAAACTGTGGAGATTTCAACAGTACAATTCAAGATGCCACTTTCAAAAGTATCTGGTCCTATAGGGCGTGAGGTGGGGCAGTGGCTCAGTTTTGAGTTTTGAATACAAACAAAAGCAATTCTTCCATCAAGAGAGCTTTAAAATCCCATTTTGTACCTGGATGGAATTTTAGTTTTCATGGAGAGGAGAAAGCCAACAAAGAGAACACGACCCAGCTCTCAGGGTAGGTAGGCAGAAAACACAGACAGAACTTAAATATGCAGAGACTATTAGAAGGAAGCAAAACTTCCCATTAAAATAGATGTTTAAAATCTTGGCAAATAAAGTCTGTAGTTTCAGTAAGTGCACGAACAAAATCTAAGCTTAGCAACAAAAGCTTTTAAGTAAATATTGGACATCTTGGTGCAGACTGTGAGGTAGAGAATATGGAACTCGCTCATGAAGCTCCAGATCAGGACCGCGTATAACAGTATCATCAGGCCCTGAGGAAGAAAAATGGAAGACGGATATCATTGCCCACAGTGGTGGTAATTTACATATAACTCCCATTACAGAGAGTGAGTTTTCATCATCTTCAACAGACCACTTTGTTTTTATAAAATCTTTAGTTAAACAACATTTCCTGGTGCTGTGAGAGTCTTATACCAGGGCCAAATGGATCTTATGAAATTATTTGATTTATAATTTTGGAATCTAAGAGTAGACAAGGCCAACCAGTGCATAATTCTTACTGAAATAGTTTGTGTGTTGTGTGTTAACTATCTTATTTGATTTTCTCAGTAACTTCATTATGCAGGTAAGAAATATATTGTCCCTGTGTTGTGGTGAAGAAACAGATGCTCAGAGAGGTTACATGCCTGTGTTGGTTAGGATAGTTTAGGTTATGCTACAGTAGCAAACAATTACAAAAGAAGCAAACACAATTTGTGTGTCCATCACACAAAGTCACCCACAAGTTGGGTACCTCTCCATAGCAGCTTTTCTCTTTACAAAGGCTCTAGTTAGTTTCCAGGTAGCTTCCATTTTGTGGTTGTACCACCTCAACATGAGGTCGTCTTATAGGTTGAGAAGGAGAGAACCGGAGAAGTACATAGGAGTGTTTCATTGACTTCATCCAGAAGTAACACACACAATTTCTACCTATAATTAATTGACCTGAACTAGTCATACAATCCTATTTAAATGCAAAGTTGCTGGGACGTATAGCTTTTCATGGTCCCAAGAAAGAGGAATTTGAAATGGAATTAGTCTCTGTCATAATGCCTAAGATCAAACAGTGAAGAAAGTGAAAGCGCTAAGATTTGGCCCAGATCTGATACCAAGCCCAGTACCTGTTCCATGACTCTACCTAAACTAGAAGGTAAGGACTATGTTTTTTTCTGTCTGTATTTCCAAGACCCAGCATATATCTGACATATGGAGATGCTCAAAATAGTTCTTATAATAGAAGGAAGGAAGAAAGAAAGAAAGAAAGGGAAGGAAGGAAGGAAGGAAGAAGGGGAGGAGGGAGGAAGTACAGAAGATCTTTATTGCTTGTTAACTTCATAATTGATTGATTCTTTGTTGAATAGTAAAGGTCAGATGTTATATAGCCATTAATTCTTACCCTTACAATGTCTTTTGGCAGCATTAAAATGAAAAAGTCAAAGTGTAGCGACCAGTAAAGCCATTTTCAAGATTTTTGCCCCATGCACCTTGCAAATATCCTCATCTATGAAAGAAAGCGTGGAGAGGGGGACATTAAAAAAGAAAGAAAAGAAAAAAAAATTACATGACTCATGAGGAGGACATAGAGGCAAAAAAGGAATCTATTTGAAATGTGAATTGGTGTGTATAATATGCCTTGAGTTCTTTGGCAGAGAGGTGACATGTAAAGTAAATGCTCCACCAAAATTATTTAATAATAAGAGTACTGTAGCTCTTCCTTGCTGTATAATTTACAGTACAATCAAAAGACTATGCTTTTGCACAGCCCTTACAGGAAAAGCAAGACATGGGCAAGCAGAAATAAATTAAGTATCTGCCATTGATTGTCATGGATAGCACCAGCTTACTGAGCTAATACTTTATTAGTGTGCTATAGCTTGGATAATGATGGTCTTTTTTATTGTTTTTGTGGTAACACTTTATTTTAAGTATCTTATCATTACGAATTCATTTAGTATTGATTGCAATAGCACTGATCATAAAGAATTAATTTAACATTACCATGAATGTCATATGCACTTATTTAAGAGTGCGGCTGTAATTCAAAGTTAATTAATATGGAAAAGTACTATTGCTTTTGCAATCTTGCAGTCTTTGAATGTGTATAAGGTTTTGTTTTTTTTTTTTCATCAGGTAGAACCTAGCAGAAAAGCTACCTAAGGTATTCTTCTTCAGAGGGCAATTTTATTTAGTGATAAATGGGAAATCTGCCTTAAAAAAAAATTCTGTGTGTCTTAAAGCATTTGAGATTCCAGCCCCAGAATCCAGGGTTATCGAAGGACTGAAGCCGTTGAGTCCTAGAAAAATAATCACGTCAGCTTGGTGTTCCTACTTGCTTGGCAAGGCTGGGGTGAGCAGAGTAATTGAGAGTTTACCTCTCCTCAGTTTCTTCTGTCTCTCACCGAGGATGATTTGTCCCTGTCAGAGTGAAGGGCTCCCAGCAAAGGAAATCCATTTACTTATAATGATACTGAATTACCAGAAGGTACAATTCGCGACACACCTCCAGCAAGTAGAAATTGTTGAACGTAGGTATTAGTGGGAATCCAGGGAGGTTCAGGGTCTAAATTAAATGTCATGTGTGTGGAATGCCCGTCTGTGACCTTCAGTTAAAATCTGCCCCACTGTCTTCTTCTGCTGCTGTTCTTAACACAGGTTACGGTGGCATGTGTAGACCTACTGGGGTATCATGTGCCGGTGACTGACCTTACACAGAGCTGGACTAGAGTGCCATTCGAGGACTGCTACTAAAAGACACAAAAGTCTTAAAATAATCTCCTTTCTCCACCCCCTCAATGTTGAGTAAATCTTTGAGGTTTCTCAGCATTCCTATTAAAATGTAAATATCATTTAGATCCAGTAGAATAATCCATTTGTCCATCGGGGATTCCTCATTAGGCAATCCAACATATAGAATCACTCCAACTAAATGAAATATTGGAGTTTTAATGGAGACGTGGGCTCCGAGGAACAATCTGGAGCAAGGATGCTGCCCAGCCAGGCAGACCCACGTGGAATGACCCACTACGATAGGCCCTAGCACCCCAAGGACCATAGAAGTTACTGAGAAGAGGCAGAGGGACACATATAACTGAAATGGAATCTTGAAGATAAATTTTAGCTAAGGATGGTACACGATCAATCAAAGAAGCAGGCCAGAGACCAGCTTGGGTGGATTAGCCCAGGTAGAGTCAGCAGAGAGCAGCTGGGTGCTAGGAAACTCACAGAGCCCTGGCCACAGCTGAATGCTCCCTGCTCTCGGTGGAGATACCAACCAAAAGTGAAATTAAAGTAGAAGTTGGCAGCAAAAATTGATCTGGAGCGGGGTATAGGCCTATGTCCCTAATGAGTTAGTTAGCATCTAGGCAGGCAGGAAGGGCCCTGGTCAGAGCCCAGAGGCAAGGCAGCAGATACGGGCAAAGCAGGACCATCTGAAACTCTCAGTAGAGTTGCTTGTGGTACCCCTCAAACAAGGAAACCTGTAACGAAGTGAGCTGAGGATGGCAGATATAAAGTGACTGGTCCCAGAGCGATCAGGGATTTCTGAGATATTACTACAATTTTTTTCTTAGGATTCCTAAATCCGCTTTACGAAAAGCACCTTTAGTGCTATGAAAAATTAGTTTCCTCTTGTCAAATATATAGCACCTGTAGCTTTCAAAGGGACCCTTCGAGGAAACCCAGACTGAGAGGCAAAGCCAGTTTCAGACAGTCCTCCCAGCTGCCATCCCGCACTGCACAAGCTCGCCCTTCTTCTAACTTCCACTGTGCTTTCTCTTGGGAAAATCATAAGAGTAGAAAGAAGCCACACCTTTTACTGACCAAATCCTTTCTTACAGCCTTGCAGAAATGTAATTGTCACCCTGGTCTTAGTAGTAAACATCCAAAGTTTTTTAGTTAGTACTAAAGGTGGTTCTACTCCTTTCGTCTGATGTATACAAAAATCTCTCTTATCGCTCTAATTACTTATATTTTCTTAGTGTCCGTTAATAACACATTGCAGTCAAATAACACAGCTCCAGAACGGAAAATTCTGAAGTCCAGAATTCGCCTGTCCCACTAGATTAGTGAGAGGTTTCAGAAAAAGGGAAGGCTGAAGCGACCTGAAGTAAATTGGTTCTTAATACTTAAATTAGCATGTTCTTTGATTATAGGTGTTTCAGGGTGTCTTCAGTGGCAGTGAAGCTCCCCAGGCACATAAACACAAAGTTCAGGGCTTCCCCGGTAGTGCAGTGGTTAAGAAACTGCCTGCCAGTGCAGGGGACATGGGTTCAAGCCGTGGTCCGGGAAGATCCCACGTGCCACGGAGCAACGAAGCCGGTGCGCCACAACTACTGAGCCTGTGCTTTAGAGTCCACAAGCCGCAGCTACTGAGCCCACGTGCTACAACTATGGAAGCCCGCGCGCCTAGAGCCCGTGCTCTGCAACAAGAGAAGCCACCGCAATGAGAAGCCCACGCACCGCAAGGAAGAGTAGCCCCCGCTCGCAACTAGAGAAAGCCTGCGCACAGCAACGAAGATCCAATGCAGCCAAAAAAAAAAAAAAAAACCCACAAAGTTCAGCACCTCAAAGCGCCTGTGCCAGCGTATGCATTCACCCTTAAAAATTAGCAGAGGATGCCAGGGAGGTAAGAGGGTGTCCTTTATTTGTGCTATGGGAAGCAATAATGGAGATTTACAGCTCTTCAATAGAGCATAGGATTTTTCAGAATGCTGACTAATGGAACCACTCAGAGGTGTATTGATGTAGTACTGTATTGAAAACACAGGTTTATTAATAAAAAGCTTCGTGAGCATCTAAGAGGCAAAATGAGGGAGCAAATGACACGACGGCACGAAAAACAGAAAGACCGTGTGAAAAAAGCATCTGGCTTGAGAAATGTGACCAGGAGATTAACTGCAGGGATCAATTTAGAAACTTAAGCATTCAGGGAAAACGTTCCAGTGGAATCCATGCGAACAGGAGCCTTTTCCTTCTGTTTGCAGGTTTTAATAGCCACAAATGTCTCTTAGTATTTCCCTCCCTTAGGAAGACAATATCAGCGTGCTGACATCGATTTCCTAAAATCATACTGGCAAAAGATAAACAAAGCTCAAGATATAGAAATACATTTTACACTGAAAAAAAAGGAGAAAAAAAAAAAACACACTGAAACCAAATCCGCATATTTCTTGGCTCACAGTAGCAGGCTGACTAGTTACCCAAAATGAGCTTACTGCAAAATCACTCTGTTCTCACCACAGGCACAATTTACCAACTGGGTGCAGCAGACACCGGGTTGGCTCCTGAACTTCTCTCCTCCAATTAAGCTGCACAACCTGTTACCATTTTGCCAATGGACTCTATTTACTTAGGTTCTGCATAACTTGCCAAGTGCTCACTCTGTGGAATTCCCAGCAAAGAGAAAGGAACAATTGGGGGAAATTTTTGTTAACATCCTTTCTTTTAACTTTCCATAGCAGAGGGGAATGCATCAACGTGGAGCAGATGTGCTGAGACCAAATGCTCTCTTCCTCATGATTACAGTTGGTTATACCTGTGGATAGGCAAGCTAATTCCGTGGCAAATGTGCAAGAGAGGGTAGTACTAACGTACAATATGTGGTCCTGGAGGCTTTGTTCCCGCGTAATGGGGTGCTTCGCTTCACTAGACCTGGCACGTTGAGAAGAAAACTGAAGCAAAGCAGCAGTTGGAATCGTGGGCTCTCTGCATGGCTTAGAGAGTACCCTAGTTCTCAGCAATGTTGACATAAATATCCCGGAATTTCTTATTTGGAGTTGGAAAGTAATGATTCTTCCTACTTGATGTGCTCAGCGACTCTGCACCCTACTGTTTTCCACCATTTGAAAATGCCCTAGGATGTCATTATAACTACATGTATCAATATTAAACCTTTACAAAGAGTTGACTAAATGAGCTGTTATTATCTTTGTTTCTGAAAATAGTGTACCTTTATACATCATGTATCAGTAACTAGGTGCAGTCGATTGCACTCCGGTATTGATCCCAATATCTATACTCATCACAGACTACCTTTCCTCAAGGTCATCGTAAAGGTTGGGTTATGATCAATATGAATTGACTGTCTGCAAATAAATGTATGTGGCTGACATAATTGCAAGTCATACCTTTTTCAAATTAAGGTGGACCATTTTATGAAGCATATGTGTTTGAAACATGAATGGTAACACCATCCGACTCTGCATAATGAACCAGTCTTGCCATAATTTACAAGTCTTCTTTGTATAACTGAAAGCTGCGTAAGCGGTCCGAGAACCATTTCTGAATAACACCTGCAGAGTTTCAAGCCTTGGGTGTAGTGTGGATGCTAATTATGTTTTCTAAGCAATGGTATTTCCTATGCAGCCCCTATGTGCATTTTGATTTCCCATTTTCAAGTCTCATTTCTATCAATGCTACTTCAAAGTTCGGTGGGATATTTAGTCGTCCTAATCAGAGGACCACGTTTGATATTGATAAAATCAACTTTCTTAAGTAGAAACAGCATCACCAAAATGCAGAGTGGATTCCAATGCCATCTCCCTACCACGGACCCCCTCATACTTCGGGGAGATGCACTTGTGATCAGCATGCTAGCCACTGGATGTCACTGATGCTTACATAAATGGAGCTTAAGGGGCATTTATCTGACTGTAAAAATCATGACTTCAGTAGAAAGCAGTTTAGCTAGAAACATTTCACTCAGGCAATTCCTAATTTCAGAAAAATAGGCTCATAAAGCTCACAAAGGCGATACCCAACTTCAAGCGTGATTAGTTTCAGTTGTTTGTTTCAGCTTTAACTCGGACACGAATAAACGGCAAGTTTTTGGGGTGCATTCCATTTTTGACAGCAGCTGCCATTCTGCTTTTAAAGGAACCCTACCCAATAGGGTTTGTGACATCCTAAAATACTTACTAGCAGGTCCAAATCATAAAATAATGACTTAGGAAATCTGTTTAATTTTGCAATAATTGGGTT
>NW_021703772.1:85958374-86053374 GCF_005190385.1 Monodon monoceros | reverse complement strand
CACAGCCTCTGAACGAGTGGCGGGTGAACCAGGGTTCAGAAGCACACAAATAAGCTGAGGCTATTTCTTTCTGCCTTGTCAAAGGGAGCAAGTGAATTTTATTTGCTTTGTGTCCCTGCACAGAACTCTTACTTACCCTCTCAAATTCCCCTTGCTACTCAACATCTTGGGTTTTCTTCCAGCTGATACTACAGCTCCACACCCCCTGTACCCTCTCCGTTGCTACCTCCTTCCTTCTCTCATTCTCTGTGTCCTCCCTCTCTGTTTCCTCAGTTGCCCAGACCTTTAAATTCTAGCAGTGGAATAATGACAAGTAGAACCTGCTAATCTCCTTTTCCACTAAAATGCAATCTTTCTAATCCCCTTGGGGTGTATTTTATGTATTCCAAGACACATAACATGCTTCCCCAAAATCTGAGATCTCGTTCCAAAACCAGTCCAGATTCAAAGAAGATGTTACCTCGAAAATGTTCTCTGAGGGGATAAGTTTTTTGAAAAGAGGAATCTGACTTCTTTGTCTTTGCAATTCACACCTAGCTAAGACCATGTTTTACATTAACACAGAGTGAAGCAAATAAATGAGTAAACTGGGTGTTTCGGTGTAATTTGAGTGTAACGACAATATGAAAACATTAATTTGGAGGTACCATCAGAATATAAATCAATTAATAAAAACTAAAAAAATGCATTCAAAAAGTAAATTGTAAACAATAAAGAAAATACTTGGGGCTAGAAAGCAAGAAGTCTTTGGGGGCGAGGGATGACATATGACAAAAACTGACCCAAGTCAGCTCTGTTAGAAAAGTGGATAATATAGGAGAGAAGGCAATAGTCAAAGCAGATATCCAGAGTATTAAATAAAAGGACACGGAGAATTCAAACAGAGGGCATTATAAAAATATTAACTTTGAAAATAATTTAATTGCAAAACAAAAGAAAGATTTAGACCTTCTTTTTCCCAAAGTAGTTTGTCATTTTCTAATTAGGACCCCGTGCTGTTGGTGCTAATATACCCTAATTCGTTGGCCGTCAGTGGGCCTGATTTTAAAATAACTCCTCCCAAAACATTGCAAATCAACTGTATTTCAATTAAAAATAATTAAATAAAATAATTTTTTATTTCTCAAAAGTTAAAATAACTCTTCCCAATAGCATTAGAATAGAATTCTTGGGGAAGAATAGAATATTCTAAAGAAGAAAGCTAACTAAAAGTCTTCTTCTGAAAAATCAAAGGATTAAATGTTGGTGAATATAAATTCACCAGAATTGATAGATACCAGTATCAACATACGTTAAGCTCCATTGTCTTCTGGCTTTGCTATTATTACTTATCCCAAATACACCTTATAGAAGTTCTTGTTCCCGTTGTCAACCTATTATTTTCCCACATTGTTTGATTTAATTAAATACAATGTTCTATCTTTCATCAATATTTCTTATAAACCTACTAAGTATCAGCAGACCAATACTTGTTGGAGAAAATCTCAAATATCGATCTGTTTTTAAGGAATTAACTTATTGGACCAATTTTTAGATGAGATTGATCTGGACCTACCAAATGATGCGAAAAGGGGGCAGTCCAAAATAATCCTTTAAAAAGTATTTGCATAGTCTCAAAATATTACTGACTACAATGGAAAAAATAGTAAGTTTGCAATGGAGAAAAGCATCCATCAAATCCCCATTGAGGAACATTCCGCAAAATACCTGACCAACACTACTTAAAACTGTCAAGGTCATCAAAACCAAGGAAAGATCTGAGAAACTGTAAGAGCCACGAGAAAAATCTGAAAAACTGTAACAGCCAAGAGGAGCCTAAGAAGACATGACAACTAAAAATAATGTGCTATCCTGGATGGGTTCCAGAGAAACAGGACATTAGGAAAAGGCTGAGGAAATCTGAATCAACTATGGACAGTAATTAACAATAATGTATCAATATTGTTTCATTAACTAAAATAAATATGCCATATTAGTGTAAGATGTTAATAACAGGGAAACCTGGGTGTGACGTATATGGGAAATTTCTGTGTTATCGTTGCAGTTTTTACGTAATCTAAAACTATTCTTTGAAAAAGTTTCCTTTAAAAATTCAATGTAGGACTTCCCTGGTGGTCCAGTGGTTAAGACTCCCCACTTCCAGTGCAGGGGGAGCAGGCTCGATCCCTGGTCGGGGGACTAGGTTACCACATGCCGTGTGGCCAATAAATAAATAACTAAATTCAACATAACTAAAATATTTTAAATAATCAATTTTTATAGAACTATTTTAAAACTATATAAGATTTCTCTGCTTTCTTAAACAGCAGTTGCAAGCATGATTTGATCTTTTCTTTAAAAATTGGAGTACATTATGTACATCAGTTTGTATCCCTTGTGATAATACAATTATCATTTCTTCCTCTCTGACAGTCTGAAACCAGTGTGCATTTCCACTGCATGGGCCTACTTTTAGCAAAGTCTCCCTGTTAATATATCTAAAGCATTTAGAATGTGTCCCTGGAACGCAGAAAGTTTACAGTAACATTAATATTGCATGAAGATAACTGTCACTCACTCTAAGCAGATCATAAGCTTTGGATTTTTCTAGTAACAATGATTAATGAGTTGTAACCCATTCCTATTTGTTCACCTGGGTACTGTTGTGACCAACCAAAGATGGATATTATTAAGTGGTCCGTCAGTGTAAAGAATGAAGTCTTTGCAAATGGAAGAGCGAAATGAGATGATTCAGCAGGGAATTACACCTCTGTTTTAGGTCCCATTGGCTCCATCAAACAAGCCTGAGGGCTCATACGTATCTCTCCCCCGCACCGCCACGTACACACACCTTCTCTCTCTCTAAACTCTTGACTTGCCCCCAACTCCCAGATCAAAACTAGACCAAAGATACCGCAGAAAACGGACACCAAGATGCAAAGTACCCAAGTGAGCTGGTAGATTGTTTGGGAAGGTGACTTCCTAAAGCATCCTTCTAGCTTTCAAATGCTTCATGACCAAAAACCCTTGAGTGGGCAGCACGGAGGAAACCGTGGGAGACTTGTCCTGGTCACTCTCAGGCAACGTTGTATTGGAAAAATCCTTGCCGGGCACTTGCAGCAACTTCTGCCTGGCTCGACTCCTGCCAATCAAAATTGAGGCAGGCATCCCCTTTTGGCAAGTGGCCAGAGGAGGGTGCTCTGTTGTTAGGCGAAGACCCTCCAGGAAGAGAGGGAAACCGGCAAACAGAGATCTTCTTTACTTTCCATCTTCCTTCAAACCTGCAAGTGGAGCCCTTGTGGTGTTTCTCCTTTTTTGTCTCATCCTGTCACTCTCTAGTCTTTGAACAATAGAGGCAACAATGGTCTTGTCTAAATGATTTCACAGGCTATTATTCAGACACTCAACTTTTAACTTTTCAATTTTGTCATTCTGTTTCCACACAAAAGGTGCACTTCTACAGTATAATGTTCTCAGAATTATGTCAATGAGCAGTAATGGCTTTTAACATTAAGTTGATCATTAACAACTACATTATCTGAGGCATAATCAGTACTTCAGCCTTTTGTGTGATTATGACACTACGGAATTTGAACCTAATAGGAGGATGCACTCATAACAACATAGAAAAATATTTACACGGTAATAAAAGGTTAGTGAAAAGCAAACGGTTTGAAACAGTATAATGAATAAAAATACCAGCTTAGTTTATTTACAAAAGGTGAGTTTCTAAAGGAGAAAATTAGGTAAGCAATATCACAAGAGTAACAGTTCTTTGTTCATAAAGTTTTTTAATTCTGTAACTAAACATTCTGTGTAGGGGTCATTTCAGTGGAGTTTTATAAGGAGGGCATAATTCAATAAGTATGTATTTTTAAAACAGTTGAATAAAGTAGAAAGAGGATTCTATGCTTTAAGTATTACTGTATTTCCACAAATTTTCAAGCTGTTTGGCAAAGAAGGTTGATTGATGATCTTGGGTATTGTGTTTTGTTTTTGTTTTTGTTTTTTTTTGCGGTACGCGGGCCTCTCACTGTTGTGGCCTCTCCCGTTGCGGAGCACAGGCTCCAGACGCGCAGGCTCAGCGGCCATGGCTCACGGGCTTAACCGCTCCGCGGCATGTGGGATCTTCCCGAACCGGGGCACGAACCCGTGTCCCCTGCATCGGCAGGCGGACTCTCAACCACTGCGCCACCAGGGAAGCCCCTTGGGTATTGTTTTTAAAGTTGTTTTACTCTCCCCCCTCCCATGCCTTGCGTGACAAAGCATTCAGGTAAGAATTATGTATATTTAACTAGAATTCAATGTTTGCAACCATGCCGCATTCAAGACACAGGAGAACAATCATAGTAGAGACACCAAGTTCTGAAGTGTGGAGAGAAGTCCAAGTCTAAATGGACCATGTCTTACATATGATTTTGGATTTTGATTAGAACCTATTAATTTTAATAGATTCATCATCAAAGAATCAAGCCAATGTCCATATATCATAAAGAGTAACATAGTTGCTATTACTATCCTTTGATTGAAGTAGTCAAATTTCCAGGCATCTATCCTTTAAGAAATTCCTAAATCCAGAAATAACTTAGCTCACAAAGAAGTTTATCACAGCATTATTTATAACAGTGAATATCAAATCAACCTAAATATCCAAAAAGAGAGGGATGGTTAAGAAACCAATTGCTACATTTTCATTTTGACACATGATGAAAGATGGCTTAGCCATTTCTTGTGATATTTACCAAAAGAATTAATAAATAGAATACTTATAAATTTTATTTTAAAAAGAAAAATACAAAATTGCAGTGTGTGTATTTAAAGCGCTATGTGCAGGAAAAAAAGGAGGCTGTGGGGTGGGGGGGAGGTAGGCTGGGAGAAGAAAATATACCAAGTAAATAGTGTGGTTTTCTCGAACAGTGGTTTCTTCTTCTCCCCCTCCACCCTCCCCCTACTCCTTCTCCTTCTTCTTTCTTCTCTGTACTTTTCTGTATTTCCACATTTTCTTCAAAAAGAATACATTATTTTTCCCATTTAAAACAGGATGCACATTTAACTCTGCTGTTTACTTGTCCTTATTGGAAGATACCGAACCAAATATACGTCTAATAAGAGCAATGTGTGACAACCATGATTTTCATTCTTCCAATATTGAAAGACAGTCCTCTGATCTGAAAATACAGAAAATTTGTGTGGAATACATGTGCCATTTGTGTGACTTTCTCCTGCTCCAAGTCTTCCTTTCTCTGACTGGCCCCACCCACACTGATAAAACACTATCCTTTCCAAGTGTACCTCCCCGTGCCCAGAGAGCTTTGCTTCAGCTCACTCTCATTTCAGTTCACACTTACCTTTTCGGAGCTTGTCTGCCAACATTAATACAAGAGGTTTATCTACGGAATGGAAGCAACATATTTTGAGGGAGAGTGGAAGGCTTTTATTGCTTCATCCCAGGAACCAGAGAAACATCTAAGAGAATGTATGTGCCCTGATTGGGGGGAGGGAATTTGACATGACAGGTTGAGGTGCGACAAGGCATATGGGCAAGAGGGGATTTTCAACACACACTCATTGCTACAGTCAAAGAACCTTACTTGCTGACATTTGTATGTGTCTTATTCTGTCTGTCTGCCTTTCCAAACACCTCATCTACTATTTCTCCTCCTAGAATACTCTCTCTTATCCTGTCTATTCTTACTTAAGCCCTGTCTCTATCTTTCTTTCAAACTTAGCTCATTTTAAAATAATACATATGAATTTTATATACACATAAAGATATTTGTATCTTACTTATAATACTGCATTTGATCACAAATCACTCTTCTAAAATATTCTAACTAAAAACCACTTCAACTCTGTAATTTTTCTTATTTTTTTCCACTCCACAATTATATATTGAAAAAATACTGATGTGTGGAAGTATTACACCAAAAGTGTATTAATAAAATATGGTTCAAGTTCATTCTCTTGGATGTCTTCTCTAAAATTTCAAAGATATAGGAAAATGTTGTGAACCATAAAACACAGGGATAGTGATTTTAGTTATATAATCACTTCTGAAGTTCTAAGAATTTGTGTTATGGATGCATATTTAACTCTGTTGCTCTTTTCTGATTTTAAATCTCAGTATTTCTTTAAAATACTTAGAAAAAAGCTTAGGTTTATCTTTGATATGTAGAAAGAGTAAATATACTGAGCAGATACAAGAACAAATCAACCCAGAATCCATGGGTAGCCAGCCTAGCAGAACACAAGTCACCGAGCAGCAACCAGTAGTTTCTTTGAAGAGCAAATCAGTTTTTCTGCAGATCAGTTTAATTAATTTCGGTATTAGAAGGAAAGGACATGTGCACAAACAGGAAGTCTTTGATACAACCTTCATAGCCTTCAAGAAGCTTTTCATTTCTGACTTCTACTGTACTAGTCAGGGTTGCCAGCAATCCTGTCATGCCAGCCAAAATCCTGAGTGGTCTTTTTTTGCATGGAGATCATGCTTCTTCTGCACTCAGAATCCCACTTCCACTGTATCATACTTCCTGTCACTTGCTATGTTTGTCCTACCCCCATTCCAAGAAGCTATGCAATGGGAAGTCTATTCAGTCACTATAACATCGTGACCCTCTTTCTTTTATGAAGTTATTGAACTATGAGTCAGGTACTACACTGCATGAGATTCACTAGCAAAAACAACCATAAACAGGGCCCTTGGGTTATCTCCCCAAATGGCCTCTGTTCTATTTACCTATCACTGCATAACAAATTACCCCAAAACTTAGCAGCTTCAAACAATAATAGATATTTTTTATATCACAAAGTTTTTGTGGGTCAAGATTCAGGAGCAGCTTACATGGGTGATGCAAGCTTGAGATCTCTCACTTTGCAGTCTAAATAACTGCGTCATTTGTAGAGACGTGGATGGACCTAGAGACTGTCATACAGAGTGAAGTAAGTCAGAAAGAGAAAAACAAATATCATATATTAACACATATATGTGGAATCTAGAAAAGTGGTATAGATGATCTTATCTGCAAAACAGAAATAGAGACACAGAGGTAGAGAACAAACATATGGACACCAAGGGGGGAAAGGGAGGGGGGGATGAACTGGGAGATTGGGGTTGACATATATACACTACTGATACTATGTATAAAATAGATAACTAATGAGAACCTACTGCATAGCTCAGGGAACTCTACTCATTGCTCAGTGGTGACCTAAATGGGAAGGAAATCCAAAAAAAGAGGGGATATATATATACATGTAGCTGATTCACTTTGCTGTACAGTAGAAACTAACACAACATTGCAAAGCAACTATACTCCAATAAAAATTAATTATAAAAAAATTAAATAAAAAGTTAAATAAGTAATGACTCGGGTTGCAATCATCTGGAGGCTTGACTGGGGCTGGATGATCCGTTTCCAAGGTGGCTCCCTCACATGGCTGGCAAGTTGGTTCAGGCTGTTAATAAGTGGCCTCAGGCCCTTTCCATGTGGGAAGGCTACTCAACGTGAGGGCTAGCTCTCCCCAAAGATAGTAACCTGAAAGAACTGGTCAAAACCACATCACTTATATGACCTAGCCTGGGAAGTCACAGACCATCATCTCCACAGTATCATATTGATTACACAGGATCAGCCCTATCCAGTGTGGAAGGGCAAGGTAACAAAAAGTAAAGATGATTGGGGGTCGTCTTGATCACCTTGTCATTGCTCATGACACCTTCCATCGAGATGTGGAGTTGTTCTTTGACCAGTTTGAATCTAAACTGGCCTGTGACTGTTTTGACCAAGTGAATACAATGGAAATGATGTTATGCCAGTTCCAAATTAACGGTCCCTTAAAAACACTGGAAGTTTTTACTTCCTGCCTTTTGGAGCCCCGAGCCAATATGTAAGAAGTTCAGTCTACCCTGCTGAAGAAAATAGCCACATACAGGTATGTTGAGGTGTCAGGCATGTATGCAAAAAAACAAAACAAAACAAAAGACCATCTTATTTGATTATTAAGATGACTCCAGTACCTGCTTCTGTAGGACTGCAACCACATGAGAAACTCTAAGTTAAAATCACTGACTGAGTCAGCTAACTCATAGAACTATGAGACATTATAATAAATTTGTGTCTTTAGCCACTAAATTTCGAAATGGTTTGTTATGCAATGACAGGAAATCTGGACAAAAGTTATGCAAGTTTCTGTTATTCATTGTTGGTATTTTATATAAACCTTTGCATTACAACATAAGTTCCATGATGGCAGGGAACAGTACCTGGATTACTACGATGGCCTCCTAACTGGTTTTTCATATTACTCTTGCCTCCAACCTACTATTCTCCAAATAGCAGTCAAAGTGACTATCACTGTAACTTGCATCAAAGTCTTTCCTGATCCTCAGATGGGTCTATGTTTCAATTATGTATTATGATTATAGTCTATATACATCTCTTTCATAACACTTAATGCACTGTATTTTTAATCATAATTCGCATAATCACTTTTTTTAACGTTGTTCTCCCTAACTAGATACTAATATCTAATAGGCAAGGCACCTTATCCATCGGTCTATCCCCAGTGTCAAGCACAGTGCTTAGTACATACTAGGTGCTCAATAAACAGTTGTTAAATGAATAACTTCTCAAAATGTCTTTTACACTTTGCTTGATTTTGTAATAGAAACTTATCTCCTAATGCTTCTAGCTTGCCTCTTTTGGCTATTTCCAATTGCAAAGAAAAAGAAATAAAACCAATTAATGTTTTAGCTAATTTTTCACAGGCTTCCAGAAATAGGTCAAGAAAAGAGTTACTTGAAATGTGACATATACACCTATCTTCCAGTCTTAAACTTTGGATTCTCTTAAGAAGAGCAGAGTTCTGGCCACTCTTTATGGAGAATAGGTCTTCAGAGTCTATCTTACTCATCAAAGCAAAATAAAGGATAATTTTCTCTCTTCCTTTCCCCAGTTCTCATTTTACTTTCTACAGAATTTAAAAAAATGATTTTCTACATTTTCTGTTGCATATTTATATTTATTAACTTATTTAGACTAAGAATAAAAGATTCTCCACTCCTTCCTTTGGTGACCTTGGAAAGCATAAAGCCTTGATTAATATAATTATACCAGTCCTAGAAAATCAAAATCACTACCAAAAACTCTTCTGCATTAATAAAAAATGGAGCCAGACAGACTGTTAGGTAAAGCACATGTTAATAAAGCCCAGAAGTGGTTAAACACAAGGACATTTCCCTATAGAGGAGACCAAAGGCCCAAATACTCAATAACAAAAATTTTAGCCATATGTGCACTTATGTAGAACAGATTATTAACTGTTATCCTCCATAAATATAAGAAATGAATTACAATAATTCTGAATAATTTTATTTTTCTGAAATCACAGCCATTAAGCAGTGGTGATCATTCAGTGGAAATATTCATCAAGATACATGTACTATAGAAATACCAAGTTCATTTTGGGATGTCAAATGGAGGCAAATTCTACAAATGCTTATATTCAAAAACATTTTCAGAGTAATTACGTTTTTTTGGACAACATTTTCAGCATTCTTTTTCTTTTTTTCTTACATATGTTTCTAAATCTGTGTTTGGAATCCAAATTTTAAATTTAATTACAAGCAGAAGAATATGCCTACTTAAAATCCAATTTAGTCCTAAATTACCCTTAAATTCATAGAGATTCATGGGAGTTTAGGGCTGGAAGTTTACTAAAGTTTATCTAATCCAGTGGTTTTCAGAGATTAATGTGCTTTAGAATCACCTAGAGGGCTTATTAAAATACAGATTGCTAGGTTCCACCCTCTGAGTTTCCAAATCCTTGGGTCTGGGGGGAGGCCTGAGAATTTGCTCCTTTAACTAGTCCCCATATCAAGTTAATGTTACTGGTCCAGAGGCCTCACTTTGAGGATCACTGGTCTAACCTACAGCTTAAATTTTACAGATAAAGAAAGAAAGACCCAGAAAACCTGAAAGATTAATCCAACGATTCTGCCATAGTCAGTGGCAAAATGGCAGGAATGGATGGGATTAGAAGGCAGTTTTTCTATTTCCAGGTAGAATGTTCCCTTGATTCTACTTTCTTATTCTGAGGTGTATTCAGTGTCATATGAGGTGTTGATTAATAAGCTACAGAAAAAGATAAGTCACAGCTGAGGAAAAGGGAAGGCAATGTAAACATCCTCTCTACAAGTTGACAAAATTAAAGACATGCAGGACCGCACCAAAAATTGAATGATTCAGGTATTTCTTTGTGGCCACTACTCCCCTTTTGAAGTTCATTTCCCTCTAAACATCTAAGGACTTACTTTGCATTCTTACATTGCAACGTCTTTGTTGATAACTTTTCAGTAATTCCATTAAAGCAAATCACAGGGTTGTCAAATCTTCAAGGATCAGAAGATCATGAGTTGACAAGTAGCAGATGCACAGAAAGAAGTTTTAAATAACGTGCATTCATTCCCCATGTGGAGTAAAGTAGAATACCTATTACTCCATGACAGTAAAAACCAGCCGGGAAATAACAGAGAATGGAGTTATGCCACGATATTTACCGTTTCTCTCACTTTTATGCAGTGAAGAATCAAAGAATTCAGAAGAAAGAAAACTCTTAGATTTTCAAACAAGCTGTTTCTGTTTAAGGACAGAAGTTTCTGTTAAAATTTAGTATAATTGTGATGTCACTGAGCACAGTGAAAGCTTCAGGCAAACAGAACATTCTCATTGTAATACCACTACTGTAGGCATATTTGAAACACTATAGCTTCTTCAGACTATAATTATAACTGTTTGTTGCTTCTGTGGTTTCAAAGATAATAGAAGTTGTTCACAAAATTTACACACACTGATGTGTTGCATATAAAATATAGACAGTCACATGCAAAATATCCCATTATATATTTTCTCATAGAGAAAAACAGCTGAGAAACCTACAGACCATCAAATTATGACTCCAGTGTTTCATTACAAGCAATTAGACTCCAGGACCCAAAGATACAACCAAAATGCTTGGTATAATTTGCCTAATACCAGTTAAGAGCTGGGCCACAGGTGTTTAAATCTGCAGAAAAGTCCTGGTGGCTATAGGGTCTTATTACTTTACTTGTAATTCCTTCCATAGATGGAGCATCAAAGGTGGGACTGGGAAGAAAATATATATATTAAGTCTGAAGAGAGATTCAAAATTCCACTGGTTCATTCCACAAGCACTAAGTGAACGACTACACTGTGTTAGGCACAGTTCTTGCCTCAATGAACTCAAAATCCAGCAGGAGATGTGGCCATAAATTCATTCCTTCATCAAACACTGAACAGTGCAGTAAAGATATCAGCACAACCTGTTACTGATGTCATAGAACAGACTGCTTTTGTGTTCAAAGGACTGGGAAATTAAGAAGTTATCGCCAACAAATGACATTGATCTGGGTCTAGAAGAATTAAAAAGTAGTTTCCATACAGAAAAGGAAATCACTTGGCAGGAAATAAAGCCATGAAAGACAGGTTGAGGTCCTTTCCCTTAGAAAATTATGCTAAGGAGTTTGGACACTGTTTCCAGACAGTAGGAGCAATGGGGAGTGTTTGACGGCTCTAGGCAGAGTAGTTTCTGAGAAACCTCTTGTGGGAAGCACACCTAAAAAAAGTAGACAAAAAATAAAATACATCTTTTTGTAATGCCTGGACAAGCTGTTGTAATAATAGACTCCCCAGAATTCAGTCACAAAGAATCCAAGGAATTAAAGAGACTTGGAACAGACTTTTGCCCTGAGGTATCTGCAAATTCCTGGTGGCCTAGAACCTGCATTTCAATGAGTCATGCTTTAGTGACAGGACACAGAACTGAGGCCAAAGCAGAAACAGACATCAACACAACAAGGTAAATGGAAAAACTAAAATAAAATAACTAAAAAGTAAAAATAACCAAAAAGAAAACAGCAAAAAATAACTAACTGATAATCAAAGATATAATATGCAGCATCATACAGCCAAAAGTTAGTCCTATGATGAGACTAACAAGGAACAAATCTCTGGCAAGAATAATCAAGGGGGGGAAAAAATGAAAAAAACACAATACAAGGGATGAAAGGGGGACTTAATTAGTGATGCAGCACATCCTAAAAAGATAGTAAAAGAATATTATATCAACATTGTTACAGTAAATTTGAATGAATCTGTGAAATGGACAAATTTCTAGAAAGATTTGTAATCTAACTTGTTCATGAAGACCTAGAAAATCTGAGTCACCTTAGAACCCTCCCAAGAAACTAAAAATGTTTAAAAATTTCTCCCAAAGAAAAGAACCTTGTTGAAATTGTTCTTTTGATGTATTCTGCCATGCAGTCAAGGAACAGATTATTCCACTATTTTAGACAAGAGAGAAAAAGAAATATGCTCTAACATATTGGCTGAAACTAGCATATCCTTTACACTAAACCATACAGAGTCAGTTTGAAACAGAAAATTATGGGCCAATCTCACATGAAAAATATGAACAAAATAAATCCAGGGATGTATGAAGAAGATAACACATTATTAACAGATTATGATTATTCTATAAAAGCAGAGTGGATTCAACATTAGAAAATTATGAGATTGCTTTGTTATACTAAAAGATTAGAGTAGAAAATCAAAGGACGTAAACCCACACAGCCAAGAAGCTCAACAAACTCTAAGTAGGATAAGTATAAAGAGATTCTCACCATGACACGTTATAGCCAAATTTTCAAAAGATGAAATCAAAGAGCAAATCTTCAAAATAGCATGTGAGAAGCAACTCATCACATACAAGTGATCCTCAATAAGATCATAAGCTGATTTCTTTTCATAACCATGGAGGTCAATAGGCAGTAAGATGACCTATTTAAGTGCTGACAAAAGAAAATTGTCAACCAAGAATTCTATATGTGGCAAAACTATTCTTCAAAAATGAAGGTGAAATTAAAATAAAATTTAAAAACTTGAGGGAGTTTGTCACTAGTAGACCTGGCTTATAAGAAATGTTAAAACTTCCTCTTGCAAGAGCACTGGAATCACAACTACCTGCTGAACAATCATCAACAGGAAGACACTGGAACTCACCAAAAAAGATACCCCAAGACACAGGAGAAGCCACAACGAGATGGTAGAAGGGGAGAAATCACAATAGAATCAAATCCCATAACAGCTGGGTGGGTGACTCACAAACTGGAGAACAATTACACCACAGAAGTCCACCTACTGGAGCGAAGGTTCTGAGCCCCATATCAGGCTTCCCAACCTGGGGGTCTGATAATGAGAGGAGGAATTCCCAGAGAATCAGACTTTGAAGGCTAGTGGGATTTGATTGCAGGACTTCGACAGGACTGGAGGAAACAGAGACTCCATTCTTGGAGGGCACACACAAAGTAGTGTGCACATCAGGACCACGGGAAGGAGCAGTGACCCCATAGGAGACTGAACCAGACCTACCTGCTAGTGTTGGAGGGTCTCCTGCAGTGGCAGGGGTGGCTGTGGCTCACCACAGGGACAAGGACACTGGCAGCAGAAGTTCTGGGAAGTACTCCTTTGCATGAGCCCTCCTGGAGTCTGCCATTAGCCCCATCAAAGAGCTGGGTAGGCTCCAGTGCTGGGTTGCCTCAGGCCAAACAACCAACAGGAAAGGAACCCAGCCCCACCCATAGGCAGACAAGCAGATTAAAGTTTTACTGAGCTCTGCCCACCAGAGCAACACCCAGCTGTACCCACCACCAGTCCCTCCCATCAGGAAGCTTGCACAAACTTCTTAGATAGCCTCATCCACCAGAGAGCAGACAGCAGAAGCAAGAAGAACTACAATTCTGCAGCCTGTGGAACAAAAACTACATTCACAGAAAGATAGACAAAATGAAAAGGCAGAGGGCTATGTACCAGATGAAGGAACAAGGTAAAACCCCAGAAAAACAACTAAATGAAGTGGAGATAGGCAACATTCCAAAAAAAAATTCAGAATAATATAGTGAAGATGATCCAGGACCTCGGAAAGAGAATGGAAGCTGAGATCGAGAAGACAAAAGAAATGTTTAACAAAGACCTAGAAGAATTAAAGAACAAGCACCTAGAAGAATTAAAGAACAAACAAACAGAGATGAACAATACAATAACTGAAATGAAAAATACACTAAAAGGAATCAATAGCAGAATAACTGAGGCAGAAGAACGGATAAGTGACCTGGAAGACAGAATGGTGGAATTCACTGCCGTAGAACAGAATAAAGAAGAGGAATGAAGACAGCCTAAGAGACCTCTGGGACAACGTGAAATGCACCAACATTCACATTATAGGGGTCTGAGTGGGAGAAGAGAGAGAGGAAGGACCCGAGAAAATATTTGAAGATATTATAGTTGTAAACTTCCCTAACATGGGAAAGGAAATAGGCACCCAAGTCCAGGAAGCACAGAGAGTCCCAGGCAGGATAAACTCAAGGAGAAACATGCCGAGACACATAGTAATCAAATTGAAAAAAAATTAAAAGGCAAAGAAAAATTACTAAAAGCAACAAGGGAAAAACGACAAATAACATACAAGGAAACACCCATACGGTTAACAGCTGATTTCTCAGCAGAAAGTCTATAAGCCAGAAGGGAGTGGCACGATATATTTAAAGTGATGAAAGGGAAGAAGCTACAACCAAGATTACTCTACAGAGGAAGGATTGCATTCAGATTCAACAGAGAAATCAAAAGCTTTACAGCCAAGCAAAAGCTAAGAGAATTCAGCACAACCAAACCAGCTTTACAACAAATGCTAAAGGAACTTCTCTAAGTGCAAAACACAAGAGAAGAAAAGGACTTACAAAAACAAACCCAAAACAATTAAGAAAATGGTAATAGGAACATACTTATCGATAATCACCTTAAATGTGAATGGATTAAATGTTCCTACTAAATGACACAGGCTCGTTGAATGGATATGAAAACAAGACACATATATATGCTGTCTACAAGAGACCCACTTCATACCTAGGGACACATACACACTGAAAGTGAGGGGATGGAAAAAGATATTCCATGCAAATGGCAATCAAAAGAAAGCTGGAGTAGGAATACTCATATCAGATAAAATAGACATTAAAATAGAGAATGTTGCAAGAGACAAGGAAGGACACTACATAATGATCAAGGGATCAATCCAAGAAGAAGATATAACAATTATAAATATATATGCACCCAACATAGGAGCACCTCAATACATAAGGCAAATGCTAACAGCTATAAAAGAGGAAATTGAGAGTAACACAGTAATAGTGGGAGACTTTAACACCTCACTTCACCAAGGGGCAGATCATCCAGACAGAAAATTAATAAGGAAACACAAGCTTTAAATGACACAATAGACCAGATAGATTTAATTGATATTTATAGGACATTCCATCCAAAAACAGCAGATTACACTTTCTTCCCAAGTGCACATGGAACATTCTCCAAGATAGATCACATCTTGGGTCACAAATCAAGCCTCGGTAAATTTAAGAAAATTGAAATCATATCAAGCATCTTTCCTGACCACAACGCTATGAGATTAGAAACAAATTACAGGGAAAAAAACATAAAAGCCACAAACACATGGAGGCTTAACAATACATTACTAAATAACCAAGAGATCACTGAAGAAATCAAAGAGGAAATCAAAAAATACTTAGAGACAAACGACAATGAAAACACGACGATCCAAAACCTATGCGATGCAGCAAACGCAGTTCTAAAAGGGAAGTTTATAGCAATACAATCCTACCTCAAGAAACAAGAAAAATCTCAAATAAACAATCTAACCAGACCCCTAAAGGAACTAGAGAAAGAAGAACAAACAAAACCCAAAGATAGTAGAAGGAAAGAAATCATAAAGATCAGACCAGAAATAAATGAAATACAAACACAGAAAATAATAGCAAAGATCAATAAAACTAAAAGCTGGTTCTTTGAGAAGATAAACAAAATTGATAAACCTTTAGCGAGACTCATCAAGAAAAAGCGAGAGAGGATTCAAATCAATAAAATTAGAGATGAAAAAGGAGAAGTGACAACAGATACCACAGAAATACAAAGGATCATGAGAGATTACTACAAGCAACTGTATGCCAATAAAATGGACAACCTGGAAGAAATGGACAAATTCTTAGAAAGGTATAACCTTCCAAGACTGAACCAGGATGAAACAGAAAATATGAACAGACCAATCACAAGTAATGAAATTGAAACTGTGATTAAAAATCTTCCAACAAACAAAAGTCCAGGACCAGAGGGCTTCACAGGTGAATTCTATCAAACATTGAGAGAATAGCTAACACCCATCCTTCTCAAACTCTTCCAAAAAATTGCAGAGAAAGAAACATTCCCAAACTCATTCTATGAGGCCACCATCACTGATACCAAAACTAGACAAAGACACTACAAAAACAGAAAATTACAGACCAATATCACTGATGAATATAGATGCAAAAATCCTCAACAAAATATTAGCAAACAGAATCCAATAACACATTAAAAGGATCATACACAATGATCAAGGGGATTTATCCCAAGGATTCATGGATTCTTCAATATATGCAAATCAATCAATGTGATACACCATATTAACAAACTGAAGAATAAAAACCATATGGTCATCTCAGTAGATGCCAAAAAACCTTTTGACAAAATTCAACACCCATTTATATAAAAACTCTCCAGAAAGTGGGCAACAAGGGAATCTACCTCAACATAATAAAGGCCATATACAACAAACCCACAGCAAACATCATTCTCAATGGTGAAAAACTGAAAGCATTTCCTCTCAGATCAGGAAGAAGACAAGGATGTCCACTCTTGCCACTATTATTCAACATAGTTTTGGAAGTCCTAGCCATGGCAATCAGAGAAAAAAAAAGAAATAAAAGGAATACAGATTGGAAAAGAAGAAGTAAAACTGTCACTGTTTGCAGGTGACATGATACTATAGTAGAAAATCCTAAAGATACCACCAGGAAACTACTAGAGCTAATCAATGAATTTGATAGTTTCAGGATACGAAATTAATGCACAGAAATCTCTTGCATTCCTATACACTAACAACAAAAGACCAGAAAGAGAAATTAAGGAAACAATCCCATTCACCATTGCAATGCAACAAAAAGAATAAAATACCTAGGAATAAACTTACCCAAGGAGGTAAAAGACCTTTATGCAGAAAATTATAAGACACTGATGAAAGAAATCAAAGATGACACAGATGGAGAGATATACCATGATCTTGGATTGGAAGAATCAATACTGTGAAAATGACTCTGTTACCCAAAGCAATCTACAGATTCAGTACAATCCCTATCAAATTACCAATGGCATTTTTTACAGAACTAGAACAAAAAATCTTAAAATACGTATGGAGACACAAAATACCCTGAATAGCAAAAGCAATCTTGAGGGAAAGAAATGGAGCTGGAGGAGTCAGACTCCCTGACTTCAGACTATACTACAAAGCCACAGTAATCAAGACAATATGGTACTGGCACAAAACCAGAAATATACATCAGTGAAACAGGATAGAAAGCCCAGAGATAAACCTACACACCTATGGTCAATTAGTCTATGACAAAGGAGACAAGGATATACAATGGAGAAAAGACAGTCTCTTCAATAAGTGGTGCTGAGAAAACTGGACAGCTACATGTAAAAGAATGAAATTAGAACACTTCCTAACCCCATACACAAAAATAAACTCAAAATGGATTAAAGACCTAAATGTAAGACTGGACACTATAAAACTCTTTGAGGAAAACATAGGAAGAAGACTCTTTGACATAAATCACAGGAAGATCTTTTTTGACCCACCTGCTAGAGTAATGGAAATAAAAACAAAACTAAAGAAATGGGACGTAATGAAACTTAAAAGCTTTTTCACAGCAAAGGAAACTATAAACAAGACGAAAAGACAACCTTTAGAATGGGAGAAAATATTTCCAAATGAATCAACAGACAAAGGATTAATCTCCAAAATACATAAACAGTTCATGCAGCTCAGTATTAAGAAAAACAAAAAAACCAGTCCAAAAAAGGGCAGAAGACCTAAACAGACATCTCTCCAAAGAAGACATACAGATGCCCAAGAAGCACAGGAACTGCTCAACATCACTAATTATTAGAGAAATGCAAATCAAAACTACAATGAGGTATCACCTCACACCAGTTAGAATGGGCATTATCAGAAAATCTACAAACAACAAATGCTGGAGAGGGTATGCAGCAAAGGGAACCCTCTTACACTGTTGGTGGGAATGTAAATTGATACAGCCACTATGGAGAACAGTATGAGGTCCTTAAAAAACTAAAAATAGAATTACCATATGACCCAGCAATCTCACTATTGAGCATATACCCAGAGAAAACCATAATTCAAAAAGACACATGCACCCCAATGTTCATTGCAGCACATTTACAATAGCCAGTCATGGAAGCAACCTAAATGCCTATTGACAGACAAATGGTCCATATATACACTGGAATATTACTCAGCCATAAAAAGGAACGAAATTGGGTCTTTTGTAGAGACATCAATGGACCTAGAGACTGTCATATAGAGTGAAGTAAATCAGAAAGAGTAAAACAAATATTGTATATTAACGCATATATGAGGAATCTAGAAAAATGGTACAGATGAACTGGTTTGCAAGGCAGAAATAGAGACACAGATGTAGAGAACAAATGTATGGACACCAAGGGGGAAGTGGGGGAGGGGTGGTGGTGGTGGTGGAATGAATCTGGAGATTGGGATTGACATATATACACTAACATGTATAACATAGATAACTAATAAGAATCTGCTGTATAAAAAATATAAATAAAATAAAATTTAAAATAATAAAAAAAGAAATGCTAAAAGGAGTCCCCCAGGGACTTCCCTGGTGGCACAGTGGTTAAGAATCTGCCTGCCAATGCAGGGGACACAGGTTCAATCCCTGGTCTGGGAAGATCCCACATGCCGCGGAGCAACTAAGCCCATGCGCCACAACTACTGAGTCCATGAGCCACAACTACTGAGCCTGCAAGCCACAACTACTGAAGCCCGTGCACCTAGAGACCGTGCTCCACAGCAAGAGAAGCCACCACAATGAGAAGCTCCTGCACCGCAATGAAGAGTAGCCCCCTCTCACTGCAACTAGAGAAAGCCAAAGGGTAGCAACGAAGAACCAATGCAGCCAAAACTAAATAAAGTAACAAATTTATTTTTTAAAAAAGGAGTCCCCCAGACTGAAATGAAAGGACCGTAGACAATAACTCAAAACCATATGAAGGGGCGAATCGGGCAGATGGCAGAAGAGTAAGACGCGATCACCTTCCTCCCCACAGATACACCAGAAATACATCTACACGTGGAACAACTCCTACAGAACACCTACTGAACACTGGCAGAAGACTTCAGACCTCCCAAAAGGCAAGAAACTCCCCACGTACCTGGGTAGGGCAAAAGAAAAAAGAAAAAACAGAGACAAAAGAATAGGGACGGGACCTGCACCAGTGGGAGGGAGCTGTGAAGGAGGAAAGGTTTCCACACACTAGGAAGCCCCTTCGCGGGCGGAGACTGTGGGTGGCAGAGGCGGGAAGCTTCAGAGCCGCAGAGGAGAGCGCAGCCACCGGGGTGCGGAGGGCAAAGGGAGAGATTCCCGCACAGAGGATCGGTGCCGACCCGCACTCACCAGCCCAAGAGGCTTGTCTGCTCACCCGCCGGGGCGGGCGGGGCTGGGAGCTGAGGATACGGCTTCAGTCCGGAGAGGACTGGGGTTGGCGGCGTGAACACAGCCTGCAGGGGTTAGTGCACCACGGCTAGCCGAGAGGGAGTCCGGGGAAAAGTCTGGAGCTGCCGAAGAGGCAAGAGACTTTTTCTTCCCTTTTTGTTTCCTGGTGCGTGAGGAGAGAGGCTTAAGAGCGCTGCTTAAAGGAGCTCCAGAGATGGGCGCGAGCCGCGGCTAACAGCACAGACCCCAGAGACGGGCACGAGATGCTAAGGCTGCTGCTGCCGCCACCAAGAAGCCTGTGTGCGAGCACAGGTCACTCTCCACACCTCCCTTCCGGGTAGGCTGTGCAGCCCGCCACTGCCAGGGTCCCGGGATCCAGGGTCAACTCCTCCGGGAGAACGCACGGCGCACCTCAGGCTGGTGCAACGTCACGCCGGCCTCTGCCGCCGCGGGCTCGCCCCGCATCCGCCCCCCTCCCTCCCCCCGGCCTGAGTGAGCCAGAGCCCCCAAATCAGCTGCTCCTTTAACCCCGTCCTGTCTGAGCGAAGAACAGACGCCCTCCGGCGACCTACACGCAGAGGCAGGGCCAAATCCAAAGCTGAGCCCCGGGAGCTGTGCGAACAAAGAAGAGAAAGGGAAATCTCTCCCAGCAGCCTCAGAAGCAGCGGATTAAAGCTCCACAATCAACTTGATGTACCTGCATCTGTGGAATACATGAATAGACAATGAATCATCCCAAATTGAGGAGGTGGACTTTGAGAGCAAGGTTTATTATTTTTTCCCCTTTTCCTCTTTTTGTGAGTGTGTATGTGTATGTTTCTGTGTGAGATTTTGTCTGTATAGCTTTGCTGTCACCATTTGTCCTAGGGTTCTATCCATCCATTTTATTTTTCTTTTTAAAAAAATTTTTTTCTTAATAATTATTTTTTATTTTATTTTATCTTTTTATTTTATCCTCTTTCCTCTCTCTTTCTTTCATTTCTTTCTTTCTTCCTTCCTTCCTCCCTCCCTCCCTCCCTCCCTCCCTCTCTTTCTTTCTTCCTTTCTTTCTTTCTTTCTTCTTTCTTTCTGCTTTTTCTCCCTTCTTTCTGCTTTTTCTCCCTTTTATCCTGAGCCGTGTGGATGAAAGGCTCTTGGTGCTGCAGCCAGGAGTCAGTGCTGTGCCTCTGAGGTGGGAGAGCCAACTTCAGGACACTGGTCCACAAGAGACCTCCCAGATCCACATAATATCAAATGGCGAAAATCTCCCAGAGATCTCCATCTCAACACCAGCACCCAGCTTCACTCAACCACCAACAAGCTACAGTGCTGGACATCCTATGCCAAACAACTAGCAAGACAGGAACACAACCCCACCCATTAGCAGAGAGGCTGCCTAAAATCATAATAAGTCCACAGACACCCCAAAACACACCACCAGACGTGGACCGGCCCACCAGAAAGACAAGATCCAGCCTCATCCACCAGAACACAGACACTAGTCCCCTCCACCAGGAAGCCTACACAACCCACTGAAACAACTTTAGCCACTGGGGACAGACACCAAAAACAACGGGAACTATGAACCTGCAGCCTGCAAAAAGGAGACCCCAAACAAAGTAAGATAAACAAAATGAGAAGACAGAAAAACGCACAGCAGATGAAGAAGCAAGATAAAAACCGACCAGACCTAACAAATGAAGAGGAAATAGGCAGTCTACCTGAAAAATAATTCAGAATAATGATAGTAAAGATGATCCAAAATCTTGGATATAGAATAGAGAAAATGCAAGAAACATTGAACAAGGACCTAGAAGAACTAAAGATGAAACAAGCAATGATAAACAACACAATAAATGAAATGAAAAATACCCTAGATGGGATCAATAGCAGAATAACTGAGGCAGAAGAATGGATAAGTGACCTGAAAGATAAAAGAGTAGAAATAACTACTGCAGAGCAGAATAAAGAAAAAAGAACGAAAAGAACTGAGGACAGTCTCAGAGACCTCTGAGACAACATTAAACGCACCAACATTCAAATTATAAGGGTTCCAGAAGAAGAAGAGAAAAAGAAAGGGACTGAGAAAATATTTGAAGAGATTATAGTTGAAAACTTCCCTAATATGGGAAAGGAAATAGTTAATCAAGTCCAGGAAGCACAGAGAGTCCCATACAGGATAAACCCAAGGAGAAACACGCCAAGACACATATTAATCAAAGTGTCAAAAGTTAAATACAAAGAAAACATATTAAAAGCAGTAAGGGAAAAATAACAAATAACACACAAGGGAATCCCCATAAGGTTAACAGCTGATCTTTCAGCAGAAACTCTGCAAGCCAGAAGGGACTGGCAGGACATATTGAAAGTGATCAAGTGGTGTTTATTCCAGGAATGCAAGGATTCTTCAATATACACAAATCAATCAACATGATAAACCATATTAACAAATTGAAGCAGAAAAAACATATGATCATCTCAATAGATGCAGAGAAAGCTTTCAACAAAATTCAACACCAATTTATGATAAAAACCCTGCAGAAAGTAGGTATAGAGGGAACTTTCCTCAACATAATAAAGGCCATATATGACAAACCCACAGCCAACATCGTCCTCAATGGTGAAAAACTGAAAGCGTTTCCACTAAGATCAGGAACAAGACAAGGTTGCCCACTCTCACCACTCTTATTCAATATAGTTTTGGAAGTTTTAGCCACAACAATCAGAGAAGAAAAGGAAATAAAAGGAATCCAAATCAGGAAAGAAGAAGTAAAGCTGTCACTGTTTGCAGATGACATGATCCTATACATAGAGAATCCTAAAAGATGCTACAGAAAACTGTTAGAGCTAATCAATGAATTTGGTAAAGTAGCAGGGTACAAAATTAATGCACAGAAATCTCTGGCATTCCTATACACTAATGGTAAAAAATCTGAAAGTGAAATCAAGAAAACACTCCCATTTACCATTGCAACAAAAAGAATAAAATATCTAGGAATAAACCTACCTAAGGAGACAAAAGACCTGTATGCAGAAAATTATAAGACACTGATGAAAGAAATTAAAGATGATACAAATAGATGGAGAGATATACCATGTTCTTGGATTGGAAGAATCAACATTGTGAAAATGACTCTACTACCCAAAGCAATCTACAGATTCAATGCAATCCCTATCAAACTACCACTGGCATTTTTCACAGAACTAGAACAAAAAATTTCACAATTTGTATGGAAACACAAAAGACCCCGAATAGCCAAAGCTATTGAGAACAAAAAACAGAACTGGAGGAATCAGGCTTCCTGACTTCAGAGTATACTACAAAGCTACAGTAATCAAGACACTATGGTACTGGCACAAAAACAGAAATATAGATCAATGGAACAGGATAGAAAGCCCAGAGATAAACCCATGCACATATTGTCACCTTATCTTTGATAAAGGAGGCAGGAATGTACAGTGGAGAAAGGACAGCCTCTTCAATAAGTGGTGCTGGGAAAACTGGACAGGTACATGTAAAAGTATGAGATTAGATCACTCCCTAATACCATAAAAAAAATAAGCTAAAAATGGATTAAAGACCTAAATGTAAGGCCAGAAACTATTAAACTCTTAGAGGAAAACATCGGCAGAACACTCTATGACATAAATCACAGCAAGATCCTTTTTGACCCACCTCCCAGAGAAATGGAAATAAAAACAAAAATAAACAAATGGGACCTAATGAAACTTCAAAGCTTTTGCACAGCAAAGGAAACCATAAACACAACCAAAAGACAACCTCAGAATGGGAGAAAATATTTGCAAATGAAGCAACTGACAAAGAATTAATCTCTAAAATTTACAAGCAGCTCATGCAGCTCAATAACAAAAAAACAAGCAACCCAATCCAAAAATGGGCAGAAGACCTAAATAGACATTTCTCCAAAGAAGATATACAGACTGCCAACAAACACATGAAAGAATGCTCAACATCATTAATCATTAGAGAAATGCAAATCAAAACTACAATGAGATATCATCTCACACCAGTCAGAATGGCCATCATCAAAAAATCTAGAAACAATAAATGCTGGAGAGGGTGTGGAGAAAAGGGAACACTCTTGCACTGCTGGTGGGAATGTGAATTGGTACAGCCACTATGGAGAACAGTATGGAGGTTCCTTAAAAAACTACAAATAGAACTACCTTATGCCCCAGCAATCCCACTACTGGGCATATACCCTGAGAAAACCATAATTCAAAAAGAGTCATGTACCAAAATGTTCATTGCAGCTCTATTTACAATAGCCCAGAGATAGAAACAACCTAAGTGCCCATCATCAGATGCATGGATAAAGAAGATGTGGCACATATATACAATGGAATATTACTCAGCCATAGAAAGAAACGAAATTGAGTTATTTGTAATGAGGTGGATGGACCTAGAGTCTGTCATACAGAGTGAAGTAAGGCAGAAAGAGAAAGACAAATACCGTATGCTAACATATATATATGGAATTTAAGAAAAAAAATGTCATGAAGAACTTAGGGGTAAGACAGGAATAAAGACAGACCTACTAGAGAATGGACTTGAGAATATGGGGAGGGGGAAGGGTAAGCTGTGACAAAGCGAGAGAGTGGCATGGACGTATATACACTACCAAACGTAAAATAGATAGCTAGTGGGAAGCAGCCGCATAGCACCGGGAGATCAGCTCGGTGTTTTGTGACCACCTAGAGGGGTGGGATAGGGAGGGTGGGAGGGAGGGAGACGCAAGAGGGAAGAGATATGGGAACATACGTATATGTATAACTGATTCACTTTGTTATAAAGCAGAAACTAGCACACCATTGTAAAGCAATTATACTCCAATAAAGATGTAAAAAAAAAAAACCATATGAAGCAATAAAGAGCAACAATAAAATAAACTATACAGCAAACATAACCATGAGTAGTAATGCATATTTGACATATAACTCCTCTTTTTTTTTCCTTTTTTCCCTATATTATTTGGAAGACAAATGCATAAAAGAATAATTATAAATAATTATAAAGTTATGTTAAGGGGTTGGAGATGGAGCTATAAATGAAGACAGACTTTCTATACAATTGAAGAATGGTCTGAATAAATTTTTATCTGAAGAATAATAACCAGTGGAGGGACTTGACTTATCAGATAGCAAGACTTATTACAAATATACAGTAATTAAGACAGTGTGGCATTAGTGTGGAGATAATCTTATAGACCAATGGAACAGGACAGAGATTCCAGAAAAAGATCTACACACCTAGATGTAAACCTGACATATGAGAGAACTAGCATTGTAAATCAGTGGCAAAAGATGAATTTATCATTAAAATATGCTGGGACAACTGATGATCCATATGCAAAAAAAATGTATATCTTCAACCATATAAACAATCAATTCCAGATGGATCAAGTACTTAAACTGGAAAAGCAAGAGTTTAAAACTTTAAAAGAGGCTATAGGAAAATGTATTTATCACTTCAGGGTAATAAATAGTTTTTAAATCAAGCAGAAAGCATAAACCAAAAAGGAAAAGAGTGAAAAAGGATTGCTGCTGTCCAGAATAAATGTTAAAATCTTACAAATTCATATGAAAAAGTCAAATAGCCCATTAAAAATGAAAAGATATAATGAAAAGTTTTCCAAAGAATATGAATGGTAAACATAGGAAAAATTCTTAATGTCAATAGCAATCAAGCAATGTGTATTGAAACTACCGTGAACTACAATGTCATGTCCAAACAGACTGGCAAATATTCAGGAGTCTGAAAACTCCAGGTGTTGGTAATATACTGACTAAAGATGCGTCTCATACACTGCTGATGTTGAATAAAATAGAATAGTTTGGTAAAACTACTTTAAAAAATAATTTGGAATTGCTTGGTAAAGGTGCATTTGTGCATACCCAGCACCACCACTTCTAGGTATATATCCTGGAGAAGTTCTTGAATACATGAACAGGAACAAATTTATACAAAAACATTTATAGTGACACATTTTTTGTAATAACAAATCAATCCAAATGTCCAGCAGCAGTAGAATAAAAAAATAAATTGAAATGCATTCTTTTTTTATTGAGATAAAATTGGTAAATAACATTGTATGAGTTTCAGGTGTACAACATTGTAATTCGATATTTGTTGGAATACAACAGTGAAACACAAATTACAGATAAATCATCAACATAAATGGATCTCTAAAACGTAATTTCAAGTCACAGAGTAATATATTATGATTCCTTTTATATAAAGTACAAAAGAAGGCAAAACAAGATAACATAAAGATTCATATTTTTATAAGTATATACACATACCATTTCTGCATAGATTAATACACATATATGATAACTTTAAGGAAAACAAGGGATTAATTAACATAATTCAGGATAGCAGTTACCTCTGAGGCAGAGGAAGGGGACTTCAACTGAGCAGAAACTCACAAAACATAGGCTTTCAAATGAAAAGGTAGTATCTTATTTCTTAGGCTGAATTATGAGCAGTGGTCATTTTCTTCTTTTTAAAATGCTACTTATATATATTACATACATTCTTGTAGTATGCTCTATTTCACCATATTAAGTATTATAGTCACAATAAAATACAAAACACTTTGTTCACAGTAAAAAGTAAAAACAGAAAGAAAGTCTGAGTAAGAGAAATGGATCAAGTCTAGATTCTAAAATGATTATCCTGGTGGACATACAGAAGAGAGACATTGATGGCTTCTACTATCTAGAAGGGAGAAAATGAGGTTCTAACCAGGCAGTGCCAATCAAGGGCAGATTTAGAAGAGAAACCTTGTGAACACATAACTGACAGAATAGATAAGAGGATATTGATGTGTTTTGTGCCTGGCTTATTGTTAGGATGGTGATGATGACCAAAGAGAACTGTAGGGAAGCTCTATTTGAAGGGTGAGAGAAAGAATAAGAGTAACCAACAGAAAGATAGACTCAGAAGAGAACAACGTCCCAAAAGCCAAGTGAGGATTAGGAAGTTTGGACGGGATAGCTTCAACCACTGTAGAGTATGTTCTAAGGTCATCTGCTTATGAAATATACAGGGATATTTTTCTGGACTTGGGGTGAAGGGACAGGGTATGGAATAGCAGCTGTGGGAGAAACAATGGGGAAAGAACAGAGACAAAAAAATGACTGAACAGCAATGAGAGCCCAGCTGAGGTTCGATGGCATGAATCTGTAGGACAGCCAGCTGGCACAATTCGTGACCTACTCCCACAATCTTGGTCATCATTGAGTGGTTATCAAGGCTGCGAGTATTTTCATGTTCAAAACATACAGACACACACATGCAAGCACTCATACTTGTACTCACACACTCCAAATTTGGACTAAACAATTTGTTAGAGATCTATCAAAAACCAGAGACCACAGTACGGAGGAGACTGTAAAATCCTTTACATTAAGCAATAAAATTGCCATGGATAACGAAGCATTTGCATCTAGGCACAGCTTCTTCAGGATTCTAGTTGGTCAGAATTTCTGGGAAAACTTTAAAAAGAAAGGTTAGTGAGGTAGTTCCCTTTCTTTCACTTATGTTAGACCCACCTCCCCTTCGGTTTGCACTCTGGTTGGTCCAGGTGGCTTGCCTGGTAGTTTGACCCAGGTCCTCATCTCTGGGCTCTGTTTCCGTTTCCTTCTCGAGCCATAGTTCTTATACTTGCCCTTCACAAGTACAAGTTACAGTGGGCAGGAGAGGCACACATATTTCCCATTGTGTAACAGTACCCCTACCTTTTTTTATGAGAACCATGGTCAATTATAAGGGGAACCCAAAGTAATGTGACAGCAATGTGACTTTGAGTTTACTGTGTTTTACTATGATCCCTGATGGAGGCATCCTTATCTGAGAACCGGGTCCTCAAGACCTACAGAGCCCAATGTTGCAGAGACAGGAAGCACAGATTGACCAAGTGAGTTACTAGGAGTGATGAAGAGGAGGACCCCTCCCACTTCTACCCCTAAATTCCCAGACCCATGTATTTTATCTACTGAGGTCACAGTCATTTGCTGCAAAGTGCTCCCTTGGTCCAAGGTAATGTTATGCAGGATTGCCTGCCAGTAAACCAGACACTCAATGAACCCTCAGAGAGTGGTGCTGGCCAAGGACCTCCAAGCAGAAAAGGCAACCCCATACCTGGAGTAGGAGGGAATCCAGTCGAGAAGAAACACTATAGTAGAAAGGGTCTGATGTAGTCAATAGCCGACAAGTAGCTTGTTGGTCTCCTCAAGGGATATTACTGTATCAGGGTCTGACACTAATTAGTCATAATGGGAAATTCTGGCTCTTCAAGGATCCTGTCATCTCCACTGCTACAAGCGGGTTCAGACATACTCTCCTGTTTCTTTCTGGAACATGCTAACCAAGTCCTGCATACCACTATCTTTTCCCAGTTGGCCTGTGCTGAGATTTGCAAAATTATAGGTCTGGGGCCAAGAGGGGAGTTGAGGGAAGAGGAGGAAAAACATTGTCTTGTAAGAGACCTATCTCATTTGAAGGTTCTTCATGTTCTTCAAGCAAGAGGAGAATCTCTAACTTCCAGCAAGAATTAAGCCACTTCTACAGAACCCGGGGTTTCAGGGAAATTGGCAAATTCAAGCTTCTCAAACACTTTTACCCAGAAATCCCTGCCCAGATCCCATTTGCTTCTTATCAGAGCCTAACTTTGACACAGGAGTCTTGTCTATTCTGAGAATTTAGTCTTCTCCACAATTCAGCCACTTTTACAATTAAATATAAAGTAACCAAACAATGTCTGATCGTCAGCTGTGTGTGACCTTCTACTACAGAAGATGAGAGCCTCAAATGCTTACAAGAAGGCCTTCTGGCTAACACTTTGCTTTAAACTATTGATTAATAGATCTGAGCCTGTCATTTTCTCTCTTCATTGAATCAGTAGCCCTTAGCAGTAGCCATCTAGTTCCACAGTCCTTACAGTTACTATTTTCCCCATATCTCTTAAATACCTGAGACTTTGCACAAATTATTACATCCCTTCTACCTGTACTGTATCCCAGTTCATTACAGATGAAAGTCTTAGCAATGGCACTGCCACAGTATAACTGGAATGATCAATATTCCCCCTTCCAGTAGTGGCGGGGTGCACATTGCCTGCCATCTAGCCAACAAGGACTCCAACTTCAGAATCCCATCCTTACAAGTTGCTTTCTAAGACCACATCTCCTTTCAGCAGTCTTAGGTTAGGTTCCCTAGAAGCAGAGCTTAAGAAGGGGCTTCTGGTTTAGGTTATTTTTTGAGTGAGTGCTCTCAAAAGAAAGGGACTGAGGGAGGAAGGGGAGGGCAGAGGAAGAAACTAAGAAAGGATGTGGTCTCGGCTTCGGTTTGTTCCCATACGAAGTTCTGGAGCACAAATTGTACCACAGAGTTGGTCACAGTTTGAGGCAAAACTACACCACTTTTCTACCCCTGTGTCAGACAGTCATTGTCTATAGTCTGTCCCAGGAGGGGCAGTGTTGGAGGTGGGTGTGTAGACTTCCTGGTGAGGCACCTCCTGGTCAAGGGCAATTCTGCAGAGAAGGCACAGCTGTGAATGGCTATCAGCCTACACCCATGGCAGTTAGGCATTGGATGCCTCAGAGTATGCAAGGGATCCAACAGCATGGCAACAACAGCATCCACTAAACTACCACGTCTTAAGATATCCTTAGTGTCACAAAGTACAGTAACACAGAAGAGCAATTCCACGAAATCAAACCATAAATTTAAAGCCATGCAGTGGTGTGCCAGAACCGGCTTCTATTAGCCCACAAGAATTGATTATTCACATGTCTTCCCAACTCGGCATTCAGTGATGTCATGTTGGAAGCTTGAAACTGTCCATGGTGGGAGTACTTACACCATGGAAACTGGCATAAGCTACGCACCAGGCCCTTTTTATGGGGGATGGGGGAAAGGGGGTGGATGATCAAGTTGTTAAACATTTACCAGCATGCCACTGATGGTGCAAGATAAGAATTGTTATTCCTGATTTTAAGTATGAGGAAAATAAGCTAAGAAAGAGCAATTAAGTGACAGATTTAGAATTAAAATCTATTTCTATCTGACTTTATTATAACAGGAATATTAGGTTTAGTTTAACATACATTTATTGAGTAGTAACCATGTGCCAGGCACTGTTGTCAACTAAGACACATTCTCAATCCACAAAAGAAATGGAATGAGAGTTCAATCTTTGGGAAACCAAGAACATGATATCTAGGGAATTTGATTGAATTTTTTCTAGCTATTTTCATGTCTTTGAGATTTTAATAATGTTCTAAAGATTTTTCCCTTTTCAATCTATAATATGAAGATTTAAAATATCTAATCTTAATGCCTCAGTTTATGAGATACGTATGCAAAAGCACTTTGGAAATGCAGAAAGCTTAATACAAATGGATGAATTGTTAATAAGAAAATCAATAGTGAAGATAACAGCCCTTTTTCAAATGGCTGAAGGAATAGATCCCTTGGAGTGAAGATAAGGAGGACTCCAAATACCCTTCTTAAATTGAGTCAAGGCCACTTTTTCTTGTGGTGTTCAATTGAAGTGGAATAATTTTTTCAGGCTCTTGTTTTCACAATGACTTTTCAATGTGGTCGGAATCCTTCTGGCCCTGAAGAAATGAGCAGCTCTTCTCTCTTCCAACATTTGACTGCATCACCTCTTCAGAGCCAGAACTGGAGTTGTTCTGAAGGAAGTGTTTGCAGACTAAGGAAGCTCCAGCTGCTGGTGGTACATGCATTCAGGGAAGGTTGTGGAGTCCAGGCCCTTCATCTTTTTGGGTGTTTGGTGGTTTGCTGATTTCAAGACTCTCATATTTCAAATCTTCTCTTCTGTTCCTCACTTTCCTTCTCCCACATCTTTGTCTAGAAGTTGCCCCCCATCTGTCCCAGGAACTCCACTTCATTTTTCATCCTAGCTATCTTTGCTGGCTCCTCTTCTCACTCCTTCTGTCAGAATAATACGTTATCATCGTAGTGTCATTGATCTCCAGTGCTGCAAACATTGCTGGCTTTCGAGAGCATGGATATTCTGATGGGACTTCCCTGGTGGCCCAGCGGTTAAGACTCTGCACCTCCACTGCAGGGGCGCGGGTTCGATCCCTGGTCGGGGAACTAGGATCCTGCGTGCCTCATGGTGCAGCCAAAAAATAAATTTTAAAAAAAAAGGAAAAAAAGGAAGGAGAGAAAATAAAAGACAATTTGCTATCACCATAATGAAATGTACAATCACAGCATCAGGAACAGTCGTAATGCTGGCAAAAACACCAATCTGATCTGAGCACCCGACTGGTTCTTAGAGAAACCAGTCCATGAGTACACACAAACGTTCACACACACACACATACACACACACACACATGCAGCATATGATTATAAACCTTTTCCTTAACTGAACAAAGAAAAGGCAACAAAAATCTTCAAAGGGCTTGTTCTTTCTGGGTAAAATTTCATACGACTGCTATCAAAGCAGGTTGTATATGAGAGACAAGGAAGGTTATAGATGAGAGACAAAGACAAAAAAAATTCACTTGCTCCAAGGATTTGCTGAACGATTTCATTTTGTTGAATTCCACCCATTAAAACATGTATTTAAATCCTAACAATGACTGACAGACATTTGGAAAGCAAAAGTAAAAGTTGACCTGCAGACAGTTCAAATTTGCCATATGCTTGCTGTCACCATTAACAGTCTGTAGACCATCCTAATTTATGCTTCAGCGAACTAACCTGATGTATTTTAAAGAATGTGAATACCTGTTTATTTTTCAAATAAGGCATTTTATTTTTCCTTATTACTCATATGTATGACAGCAATGATAAATGATTAAGGGCAAATTTAAGAGAGTTGGAAGGGGAGAGAATGGGTTTTCCCTCCTATGACCTATCACAAATGTTTTCTACTTAAATGATTGTCTCACTGAGGAAATTCTCAAAAAATATTCATCAGGGACAATTTCAGAAATAAAAGTTATTTCCTTCAACACAGCCTAACAGAATTTTAAAAGGAACTTATTAGTGTTTAGGAATCACTATAGTTTAAATGGTGTGTGTATATATACAAATTACTAAACATACACTTTTCTTTAACCTAATTTTTTGCCTTTTTAAAAAGAATTTTCTTACTCTCTCATGTGTTTAAGCGACCACATATCATATTAACTAGATGCCCTTTCCTTTTCTTTCATGAAACTACATTTCTTAAGCATTATTGTAGATGGAAGAGATTTCTGATGGAAGGGAAAAGAGCATTAGTTGTTTTAAAATTTGATAACTTCAGTCCAAATCTCCTCATCCTTTTCTCTTTGTGCATTTAAGGATAGGTCTTCAACTTTTCCAGTTTTAATCAGATAGCCCAGATGGTCATGTTTATGGTAAAAATGTCATTAAAGCCTGAGTAAATAAAATAATTAAGAGATTTACTAATTAATTTTTAAATATTCTAGATTCTGAGCAAGGGCTATATAGATTGTTATACAGTCTTTGTCTCTTTTGCTTTTAACATAATGGTTGGTGGGTGGTAATGCTCAATAAATGAATTTTAATTAGTTACTAATAGTTATTTACAAGTTATATGTATTCTGTTTTTAAAGCCACCATATTTATGTCAAAATATTCTAAAACAATCAAACCAACCATCTAACACATGCATAACCATTAATTATCTTAAAATAAAATATTTTGTTGCTTGCATTTTAGCAAACTTTACTTTTCAGATATCTCTTCTGATGGCATTTAAGGTATGAATCATGAAAATAATAAATAACTTGCAGTGGGTCGTAGAAATTACACATGAAAATAGAATTAAAATGGTTTAATTACAGGCTTGTGCTTGTGGTCACACTGATGGACAAAGCCCTTGGGAATATTAGAAAGCTGATCTACCCCTCGCCCAACAGCATCTACCTGGATTTTCACTGCAAAACCTCCTTGTCCCTTAAATTCACGAGAAGAGGAGAGTAGGAATGATGCACCGCTTCATCTGAAGCACCAGCAAGGCTCTCGGTTCATCTGTAGAAGCGAAGCCCTGGGCAGCTGGCACCCTTCCACAAGGAGCTACAAACACCACTTCGCCACATTGCAAGTTTCCTCAGGCAACAGATGTCTTGTAGCTGCCGTGCAGGTCTCCAACTCTACCAAGCCACCTGGACAACATATTTAATGTACCGACAATGCTTCTGTCACCACTTGGGAAAGATTTTTTAAATTTATTTAATTTTTTTCTCCCAACACCTTCATGATCAGTGAAATTTGGCCTCGGATTGCAAAAATTTGTATTCAAAAATGTAAGGGGAAAATCAAAAGCCTCTCACTTCTCCCCATCCCCCAACTTCCCCCAAGGATTCCAGAAAAAACTTCATTCATCTTCTGTATCATGACAATTACATTTTATTCTTTAAAAATCAAACATTTCCAAAGAGTAGTTTTGCTGAACCACTGCACAGAAAAGTTAAACAACGAACTGCTAAATGGCTCACTCTCCTGCTTGGCTCTGACGGCACCAAACTTTAACGTGCCTCCACCACAACTTTAAACTGTGGGTGCAATCCTCTTAGAACATTATCTGGAAAACATTCTGACTTTTTCGGCTGCTAAAGTGATACTTACAGTACCGTTGTGTCTGTTTAGTTTAAAAATGAGTTTGATAACGATAATGCTTTTCCTAAGATGATCTTCTACTTTTTAATGATAGCCGTAGTTTCCCCTACATAAATGACTAAATCCTTACAGAATCTTGGTCTTGATTAGCACTCCTGCTAGTAAAATTTCACATACTAAATCAGCACCAGCTGTAGCAAGCAAGAAAGAAAAAGGCAAGTGTAAATGTTCCATATGCCCCACCAAATTGGCATCTGTGTCAGTAACCCTTTTTTTTTAAACTATTGTATACATACATTCTCTTAAGTGTTTTGTTCACAAAATACTGCTAACAAAATTCCTCTGTTGGCATCTCAAGGAAAGAGCCTGTCCTTGGTATCAGTCAACTGCACAAAATACAATTTCTCCTTCTCCTCTTGTGGTCACAGACACACCTGAATGTTCTATGTATACAAGTTGCTTCAAGTTAGTGAACCTTTATTTTGACATCTGTTCCCTGTAATATGACACTGCAGTGCTCTTATAAAGCTGCTTTACAGTTGGAGTTTAACTGGTAGCAACACTAAACAATGTCAGAGAGACAATCAAATTATGTTGGTCACCTGGAAGGTATCTCAGAGACCAGGCTCAAAACAAATAACCTGGAACGTGCTGATGGAAGACAGCATTTGTGATCGCTCTCACCTTGTCGCCCCTATTTTCTTCCCATTATGAAGGGTCTCTTCACACATAGATATAAATAGATATAAATAAAGATATAGATACATCAGAAATAATCCCAAAGCTGTATCTAAGATGGTACATTATGCTACTTTAGGTGGTTTTCAATACCTTATCCATTGGGACCTTACTGATTGTCTGAAATCCAGTAAATATAGTTCTTCAGGAACATATTCAAACCATCAGTATGAATCCTACAATAGCTATTAGAAAGCTACAAACATGGAGGAGTGTACTAATTAAATGGTCTACATATAAGGAGTATCAGTTGGCCATGTCCCAGAGATAGCTGCCGTACAGAGGAAAAAATACGTTTAAGTATTTTCTCCTCTGTTTGGAACCTGGTTATCCTGGTAGGCCAGCGTATACGGAAGAGAGAACACCCCTTTCTTTGTGACACTCATTGATTCCTGCTCATGCGTCCCCACAGGGTTGATACTTTGTGTTGCTCTTGTTTACCTCCATGTCTGCCTCTCTGGATTTGACTATAAGCTCCTTGAGATAGTTTCTCTGTAGTCCTATATCTGTCCTACTGGAGTAGCAGAGTTTAGCAAATACCCAGCAAATGTCTGCCCACATCAAGATGGTTAAGGAATGCTCAAAGTTTTTGTTAAAAGCCAAATGAACCAGTCGATGAAGAGCTTACCAATTGGGATCAAATGACCCAACTACATAAGGACAAGGGGAAATGGATGAAAATTTCCTTTGTTTCCCTGATGTTTCCCTGCTATATAAACTTCCTTTCATCAGGTGTTATCATATGGGTATTGAAATTTAGTGAAAGTTGCTCTTGATAACTCATTTATATCTAAGGGTAAAAATCAGAAGACATTTCGGTTACAAGTTAAAAATCTCTTGGATTTTAAGATCCAGTTTACCTAAATTCTTAGTGAAAAATTTTAGAGAAGGGCATGTGGGAAAATCTACAACTACGATATATCTTGCAAAGTGCTTTTATAAAATATGAAAATTCATTCTCTTAGAAACATGTAGCTTCCCTTACAAGACAATGGCTTCTCTCCCTGGTACTGTTAGTAGTCCAACAAATCTGCTAGCCTCCTCTCAGGGAAGCTGTGAGAGGAATTCCCGTAGTGGGAAGTTTGGATGAGACAATCTAATGTTTATATACATGAAATTCAACTACACTTACCAACTACACTTATAGTGATCTTGCAGCTGTTGTAATGATTATACTGAACTGATTCTTAAAACATTTGGTCCTATTATAGTTGACAGCAGCAGTGGTAAAATCTGTGTATCTGCTAACCTTTATGATCCCAGAAAGTAAGCACAGTTGTTTGTATCTCTATGTTCCTGAATATCAGCACGGTAATACAGAGTATATATTTTTTATATGACTGCTGAACACATGACTTTTTTTTGAACAACTGATTTCTTACATGGTTGCCTGCTTGGTCTGTAATTGGTATGCTTATTTTAATACAGTTGTATGGATGATAAATTACACACTGATATGGGATTTCCCCAGATGACAGACAAGTATTAAAATGAACTTGGAGAGTCAATCAGTCAGGAAGTCCTTTCTGAGAACTCCGTGTGTGTGCTGTCCTACTACATTTCATAATATAGAGTCATCAGCCCAAAAGAAGAAGGACAGTTGCCGGTGCAAGCCAGGATGGCAGCAAGCTGGCATCTGGTTGGTTTATGCCTGTGTCTGCTTGTTAAATATTTTTAACATCAACTTTGGTTCCTGATCCAAGGCAATTTGTGAGAGTGTTGAGAAGGTACCATGCAATTATCATCTTAAAATAATTAGGCAATAGAGGAATATGAAAAACAGTGTAGTTTATACAATGCTTACAAGGAGTTCATAGAAAATGGTCGTGTGCAATAGGCAAAGTTCAGGAGGTGGTGACATATGGAATTTTCATTTGGGGCACTGGCCTTCAGATTTCAAGGTGATGTTTGGACTAATCCTGTCTATGTATATTGGGGACTGATGGCTACCAGTTGTCATTGCCTTTTATAATTCCATAGGCTTTGCTCACCAGAAGCTATCTCATTCTCTGGAGATGCATGCCCGGGTACTTTGTGGTGGGTGGTTGCTTCTTAAAAGGCCACAGCCAGGTCACACATGATTTAAAGTGCTACTTTATTTAAGACAATTTTCAAGGGTTTCTTCTCCCTTTGCTATCTATGATTGCCCCATTTCGGTTTGCCATAGAACAGCTGTTTTGATATCCAGCATTTATCCATTCTCCACATGCATCCAGCCCAGAGGGATTGTTAAGCAGATCATTGTTTTAATTCTGGCTAGATTCCAGGTCCCCATTATTACTGATCCTGTCTTAACATTTACTGTTCAGTTTGACTCACAGGTGATGTTGATTAAATTGGATATGCCATCTGGGGTGGGTTTTCATCTGATAGGCACATTCAAGGCTGAGCACACCTACTGCTTCATTTGGGTCTGAAGCTTTATGCCTTGTGTGATGGCATTCTGGACATGGCTGTGTGCAACCTGGGCTTGAGTCCTGCATCTCCAGATAATGGTTCTTTGAATTTGGGCAATCCACTTCTCTATTCAGGGCTTTGATTTTTCTAATGAATAAAACAGAGAGAATCATCATTAATTCATTCCTTCACTTAGCTCCTCGTTAATTTTTTAACCATTTATTAGGCAGCCACTTTTTGCCTGAGACTCTATTAGGTTTGGAGAAATCAAAGATAATAAAGAATATACTGATACTACATGTATCATTTACAAAATATCTCTTTATATTAATAGATATGAACAAAGAGCTATGCAGCCTGGAGGACAGAGCAACAAAATCTGCCCCCAGGAATCACAGGATTTCTCAAGAAGGACATGATCATTGAGTTGTATTCTATAATTCAAGGGCTCCAAATTTTTCTTTTGTGCATCTCATTGATTAAAATATCCATGTGAGGATAACACATAACTTTATGTATTGGGAGAAAATGTCAAACATGTACAAATTATTTTTTATTTCATCAGTTAATTTAAATAAGTGAAGTAGACTTAAATACATTCCATCTGGGCTTGTTTTGAGAAGCAAATGGCGTGATGTGTAAACAGAGCAAAATGCTGGAGAGAGCTCTTTTGAACCTGTGGGTGATGTTGCATGCCCTTCCTATCCCAAGAGGGGGGTCCCAGGACTAAATTAGAAAGTGAATGTGAAAGAATATTGGAAATGTAAAGCATTGATAATAAAAAGAGCAGTAAGAGCTAACACTTATTTCACTTTTACAATATTCGAGGCATCATCCTAATGTTCTACATGAATTAGCTCATTTAATTCTCCCAACAACCAAATGGTAGGTTCTAGAGGTGAGCCATCTAAAGTGTTGATATTGTACCATTTTTGACTTACAAAAATGACAGTTTCATAGGGTTCCACCTATTTTTACTTCACTATTTTACAGATGAAGAAATGATAAAACTAATTTTAAAAATTGAAAATACAAAGTATACAGTGTAGTGCTACCTCCATCATGCCTTTCTCCTTGCTTCCATCCTATCCCACAGATGTAACTTCTTTTAACATGTGGGATATGTACTTCTAGTATATTATTATGTCGTAGAAGGCTTTGTAAAAACACTGGATAGAATATTATATGTACTGCTCTATATCCTGCGTATTAGATAAACTAAAATTATGTATATTGTTCTACAACCTGCATTGTTCACTTTACATTCTATCATGGACAGCTTTTTATGACAGCTTTTTCAGGTGGGTCTACCTTATCTTATTCAAAGTCTGTGTAGTGTTCCATTACATGAATATATCATGACTCATTTAACCAATCCTTTAATGATGGGTATTGCTATTAAAATAAGGCTCAAAAAACAAATATCATATATTAATGCATATATGTGGAATCTAGAAAAAACGGTACAGATGAACCTATTTGCAGGGCAGTAATAGAGATGCAGACGTAGAGAACAGACGTGTGGACGTGGTGGGGGAAGGAGGGGATGAATTGGGAGATTAGGATTGACATATATACACTATCATGTGTGAAATAGATAGCTAGAGGGGACCCACTGTATAGCACAGGGAGCTCAGCTCGGTGTTCTCTAATGACCTAGATGGGTGGGATGGGGGGTGGGGGTGGGAGGGAGGTCCAAGAGGGAGGGCATATATGTATACATATAGCCGATTCACTTCATTGTACACCAGAAACTAACGCAAAATTTTATAGCAACTATACCCCAATTTTAAAAAAAAGAAGGCTACAGTTGATGTCATTACATGTAAATGATCACTCGTATTTTTAGGATGAAGTCCCAAAAGTACAACTATTGTGCTAAAGTGTAGATGTGTTTCACATTTTGATACATATTACTAGATTGTACTACCGAACATTTAGCACAACGTACACTCCCACAAACAATATGTGCTAATGCTCACTTCCTAATACTTAGCATCATCTTTGGTGTTCTGATAGAATGCACAGACTCTGTTAGTACGTCTGTGACTCTAGACTCTGGATACCAGATCCTGCACAGTGTCATCTTCCCTGGGAATTGGAGACGAGTCACACAAATTGGCGTAAGCCTGGCAAGTCTGACCTAAGTGATCACAGCTCCAAAATGGCAACCTACAACTGTCGACGATCTAGTAGCTACTGCAACAGGAGTATGGTCTTAGATGGAGGTTTTAATATTTTTAACAAAACTGGACCTTATCTGTGGTAGACAGATGACTGTAGACACGTAATACTCAGAAACACAGTGTAAACCAGCAACAGCCCTATGGGGGCTGTTGAATATGAATGAATGAATAAAAATTTATTCATTGCTCCCAAAAAAGTCAGAAAGGCTTTCTGGGTGCCTCTTTCAAGTGGTGCCTATGGGATCCAGGCTCTTTGTATTGTATGACTTCCACACTGGTCTCCATTGTTACTACCAAAAGAGAAGAGAAATCATGAAAGATCACACAGACAGTTCTGTCCAGTCCTAGAAGTGCTGTGCATCATTTCCATCAATTTCTAATTGGCCAGGACCTAATCACATGGTCCAATCTAAAGGAAGCTGGGAAATGGAGTGTCCCTGTGTGCATAGAAAAAAGAAATGGGATTAACAAGCATCTAACCAGCCAGTCTCTGCCACAGGTGCACAAACCAAACCTGGGAATTTTATTTTTCTTTGTAAATTTATCAGCAATACTCCTTAAAATTCTGGAGGGAAGACTACTTTGCCATATTTCAATGGGTTCTCAATACTACACAATTTGGGATGCAACTGTATTATGCAACTGAATGAATTCACAAACTCATAGCTCTGAGACCTGGAAGTGATCTTGAGACTCCCTAGTTGAATTCACCTCTTCAAGCAGGTAATGTTCTCTCCAGAGACTCTCAGCCTCTTTTAATCACCGAGAATTTCTTTAATGATTTTTCTCCAAAGACCTTACATTCCGAAATAATTTGTATACCAAACCACATTTATGGAACAATAGTATTTATTTTTCCAATGCCTTATTAATCAGAAACATAAAACTGCAAATCAAAAGTTCTGAGCAGAATATGAAGTCTTATAATGAGTTGATGTAAAGCCAGTAAGAAACAAAGAAATTGGAGTTCCAGGGAGGCTGTGTGTTATTTTAGTTATGGAGTGAATCGCATCCCCCAGATTCTGATGGGGAAGCTCTAACACCCCAGTGTGATTGTATTTGTAGATAGGCCTTTAAGGAGGTGATTAAGGTTAAATGAGGTCCTAAGTGTGGCGCCCTAATCCCATAGGACCGGTGCCCTTATAAGAAGAGGAAGAGATACAGAGATGCTCTGTTCAAACGCAGAAGAAATTTTATGTTGAGACACAGCAAGACACCACTGCCTATAAAACAGGAAGAAAGGTCTCGCCAGAAACTAGCGCTGCCGGCACCTTGATATTGGCCTTCCAGCCTCCAGAAAGAACTGTGAGGAAATAAGTGTCTGTTGTTCAAATCACTCAGTCTGTGGTATTTTGTTATGGCAGCCCTAGCTGACTAATATACTCGGTTAAAGGTAAAATTTCCATTGTACTTCTTGAAAATATGAACACAGACCTCAAATGCTTGCTCTATCCTTGTCAATTTGATTAGGAACAAATGTATTATTCTCCTTTTGTAAAGAGATTTACTTATATAGGGAAATATCATCTCAAATCTCATTTCTTCTGGATGTAACTGTATCAAAAAGCCCTAGCTAGAAGAGTTAGCTCTGCAAGCATGCACTTACCTAAGATTTGGTATTTATTTGTTTGTTGCTTGCTTGTTCTTTACTATATTGTCCCACCTACTAGAGGTTCAGATTCTAGCTTTAGTATTCCCTTAGTCAATCTTTGTATACAATTATACATGGATATTAAATGATGTTGAAACTTTCAACCCAAGTTCTCATTTTTAGATTAGTGCAGAGAATGGGAAAAGAAATCAGGACAATTAAATGAAACATTTAGATCTGTCACCAGCAAACCATTTCCTCATCCCTCTTCCAGACAAGAATAAGTACATATAGGTTCAGAAGAAGTTAGTGAGGCAACATGCCAAGGTCATTTTTTTAAAGGTTCGAAACCCTCTATCGCAAAGAGGTGTCGGTTGTCGGTGTTTGTCACACCCCTCTCTCCCTCCTCCTCCATGTATGACTCTCATACTTGCACTTCACGGATCTGCTTCCCTGTGACCATCACAGACTTAAAGAATGTGAAGACTGTTAGAAAGCAGGATTTAGCATCCCCGTTTTAATAATAAATACAAACACACACTTGCCCAGTACGTTTTACGCCCGCCTGCGACAAAACAGCTGAACAGATTGTGATGAAATTCAGAGACTGACAGTCTGACAAAAAAATCCCTTTTTGTCTAAAATCTGGCTTCCATAGGTTTTTGCAAATCTAAATATTTGATTTTGCACTGGAAAAGGAGCCAGTCTTATGTACAATTTATAAAATAAATGTGTAGATACATGTTTTAAAATCTCCAAATTTTGTCAACACATACTGTCCAACTTGAAAGACTTTTCTCCCCCATTTTTTTCCCTATGACTTGGGTGTATTTTCCTCCTGCCTTTTAAGGCTTTAACTATATTTATCTAATAAGGACTCTTTTGCAAACCAGTGTTTCAATAGTGATTTAACACTAGTTTCAGTGTCAAATTGCCCTTCCCACAGCAGGGAGTTTTAAGCCTTGCTGTATTATACTTCCAAGATTCTCAGGAGCTGGAGTTGGGAGATATAATATTTTCTTTGAAGTTTGCCTTTCACTACACACTGGGATGCAAACAAGCTTCAGTTACTCAGCAGTCAAACAATTCCATCACACAGCGACCAGGGCTAAATATTGTACCAAATTTTCTAATTATGTCTTTGTAATATTTGCTACACGAGGTTAGGTGAAGGCAGACTAGAATCAATATAAAACTCCTTGTCTAAACAGGACATCTGGGCTTTGAGATATGTTGTTTATTGCCTCAAAATTCCCCTTCAGCAAGTCATAATTACAATAAAGGTACCTTAATCGACAAAAACCTTAAAGGTATTTCTGATAAACTCACATATATGTTAAAGGTACTTATTGTACCAGAGCTGCATATGACCAGACTGTATACAAATGTGAAGTTCCAGGTTAAAACAGATATATTTTATTCCCATGCGCATTATTATATTGCCTTTCTGGGTTATATATCGTAGCAATTTAGCTGCTGTAGTGCTATTTCTTTAAGGGATTTCTCAATCATTTCATATCCTGAAAATTGGACCTTTTCCTTTTATGAGATTTCTAAAGTTTATGCATCATTCCTTTCTTTCTTATTAATAGTTCAGAGAGAGAGAGAGAAAAAAAAAATGATAAACTGCCAAGGAGGCATCTCATCCATGAGAGAGAAGTAAAGTGTTGAAGAACATTCCATGACCCAGTAGAAAGTATCACGAGCTGCTCCCCACAGAAGTTGCAGGCAAATCCGAAAGGTGAGTATTGTCAGGCGTGTCCCTTGAGGCATCCCACAGTTCTGAAGAGCTGAGGAACTGAGCAAAGTACTTTCTGTTTCATTACAAAAATGTAAATATTTCAGTATTGTCCTAAAAGTTAAATAAGAGTTTTGATGTACTCTAATAGTCACTAATTTACGGCAGCATCTAGACACAGTATCTAGAGAGATCCATATTTTGGAAGAAAGAAGACTTAGGGGTTTCAATAAGTTATTTAGGGTCTTCTTGATCGCTAGTGATACAGCAGGGAAAGGAGAGAGACTGACTCATAAGAACGTGCCTCTAGCAGTATTAACTTGAGGGCAGGCTTAGCTAATTAAAAAGGGTAGGCTTTGCTATGGCAACGGGAAGCATCCCTGCCTTCAATAGGCTGACAGTTTCAAAGTATGGAAACTTTGAAGAAGGGGGTTGAGGAAGAATATACACTAAAATATTAACTGGCAGTGGTGTCTAAGAACTGAGACTTTGAATAATTTTTATTTTCTTCTTTCTGCATACTTATATTTTTGTAACACTATAAAAATGAGCAGGGGGCTTCCCTAGTGGTGCAGTGGTTAAGAATCTGCCTGCCAATGCAGGGTACACGGGTTTGATCCCTGGTCTGGGAGGATCCCACATGCCGCGGAGCAACTAAGCCCGTGTGCCGCAACTACTGAGCCTGTGCTCTACAGCCTGTGAGCCACAACTACTGAAGCCCGCACAGCTAGAGCCCATGCTCCACAACAAGAGAAGCCACCACAATGAGATGCCCATGCACCGCAACCAAGGGTAGGCCCCGTTCACCGCAACCAGAGAAAAACCCGCGCACAGCAATGAAGACCCAACGCAGCCAAAAATAAAATAAGTAAATTTATAACAAAAGAGCAGATATGAATTGTCATCAAAAAAGCATTTAATGGAAGCAACCAAGATATCCTTCAGTAGGTGAATGAATAAATAAACTATGGTACACCCAGACAATTGAATATTATTCAGCACTAGAAACAAGCTATCAAGCCATGAAAAGGCCTGAAGGAAACTTCAGTGCATATTACTAAGGGAAAGAAGCCAAAATGAAAGGCTACATACTGTATGATTCCATCCAAAGGCTGTGTGGAAAAGGCAAAAGCACGTAGACAGTGAAAACCAGCGCTTGCCAGGGATTGAGGGGGAGAGAGGGATGAATAAACAGAGGACAGAGTATTTTTAGGGCAATGGAACTATATGATACCCTACACGTCTGATATTATAATGATACATGATACTATAAGAATGGATATATGTCGCTATACGTTTGTCCAAACCCATAGAATGTGGAACACCAAGAGTGAACCCTAAAGGAAACTATGGACTTTGGGTGATTACGACGTGTCAGTGTAGGTTCATCAGTTGTAACACATGTACCACTCTGGTGGGGCATGTTGATCACGAGACAGTCTGAACAGGGATGGCAACAGGGGGTTATGAGAACTCTCTGACCTTCCTTTCAATTCTGCTGAGAACCTAAATCTAATCTAAAAACAACTGTCTTTAAATGTGAAAAAAACAAATAACTAAAAGAATAAAAAATGGAGAAATATCATGTGCTTTGGAGAAATTAGTATTGTCATGTCCCGTCTCTCGAATCCAGTAACTTAACATAGACCAAAATGTCATCCTCTGTGATATTATAAAAAAGAAAGGTCAGCTAAATATGGGTAAACAGCTCATGAGGGTGAAAAGGTAAATGCTCAAAGTAGTCAACCACAGCCCATTCAATGTTTATTCAGAAAAGTTTAGGATTATAAAAATAAATATCATTCAAGCCATACTTAGAAGTATTAAGAAGATGCACAGAAAACTCACCCTCCAGATGAGGCTTCACAAATTGAGTCATAGACCTGCATTCAGTTGAACACCAAACAAGGTGCCCCTTTTTCTATAGTAATGAATATTCTTCAAACAGCAAGGGAGCAGGGCTGCTGTTTGATGCTGATGACATTGAAAATTTAGGAGAACGGAAATCCCATCATTTTTCATTTGTATGCAAATTTGTCTGTTCCAGAAATTAACCCCTGGACCCCATGTCAGTTTTCATCTCCAGGAATTTTCTCTGCCAGCACCACACGGTTTAGGCTTGTCACTATCCTGAGGTCCACCAGACTTCCCCAGTTTAAAAACAACCACCACCCCCAAAGTCAGAATGGCGCTTTGTATACCCTCATTACTGGGGGATAAAGAGCGGTAGCAGGAGAGGGCTGCTGTAAAATGCGCATCTCGAATGGCTGGCCCTGCTGCCAACAGCATTGAAATGCAAACTGCAGGCAACTTTGGCCAAATAGCTCTCATTGACCACTGCTCCCCGTTTTAGGTGAATCCGGAACAATAGACCAATCCTATTACCCTCTTTTTGAGCCAGATCTTCAACTGTTAAAAAGTTCTTTTGTTAATTCCCACCTTAGACAAATGTCATCATCTACATGTGAAGGGGAGAGAGGTGATTGAGGTTTTTAATTGATGTGGATTTAATTATGCTAATTTAGACAGCTGTAAAGCATTTCAGTATAGCTGCGTAATAGGGCAAGCAAATACAGGTGCCCTTCACTGTAGGGGCTTAATTTTTAACCTAGGTAGCTTTAAAAGAGAAAGGGAGCTCAAAAGCGTGGGCAATTTACGATTTATAGAGGGAGGTCCACCCACGCTCTGAAATGTTTAGAAGGCTCTACATGCACCTAAGAGAGAGTCGAATGAAACCCTCATTCTTCATTGAAAACGCCACACTTGCCTCTAACTAGAAAAGGCAATTTTAAATGATGTGTATGTCAAGAGCTGATTTGAGATAACACTAAACTAGAAGTTGGGGATTAAAAATGACCTTTATTTTCAACTCTGAAAAAAAAATCACACAATGGAAATGGTGATAAAAATGAGCAAGAATTAAAAAAAAAATTTTTTTAAAGAAAGGGCTTTTGATTTTTTGAACTTTAATGACAAGGTGAGTTGACCTCACCGTGTATCTGACCTGACTTTCATTCCATTACCAGCAATATGGAGACATGATACTAGGCGTCATTAGTGGGAAAATAGTATTCTTTTAAATTGCTGTATAATTCTGTTTTGGTTTCTTGGAGATTTTACTTGGGGTGAATAATGCAGCAAAACCTATTTAAGTTGTACTGAGTCTTAAACAAGTACGACATGGGATCCTATTCCATGGATTAGATGCTCAAGAAACACCACATGGTTAATTCACTGCTCCAAAGGTGGCCTGGTTTTAAAGGGCAATGTTGGACAGGCCGGTATATAATAGTATGAATGAAAAGGAGGAAGAATCAAAGACATTTTATAGCACTTTTTTTGTGGCTTGCTGAGGTAGGGAAGTCTGAAAATGCTCCAGCACTTCTCTGCCCAGTCACCTCTGGGTGACAATTCCCTCAAGGCCGGAGCTGCCCCCCAAGACACTGAGTCTCTCCTCCTAGGAGGCCTATTGCATTTCTAGAGGACAAAGAGCTTATCAATGAATCATCTTCCTTTCTCCCGGGCCATTTCCTTCTCAACCTTGTCAGGCTTCTCTTCTGCACATTTTCCTTTGTCCTACACTAATCAGACATGTAATTAGCTGGCAAAGAAAAGAAGAAAGAAGCAGGGGCATCTGTCCTCTGTTCCACACAGTGGGTGGAGAGTGACCTTTTCAATCCTGCCCCAGTTTTTGGTGAAAATACACAGATTTGTGCATGAATTCTGACTCAGGTTTTTACTAACTCCTCAGATCTTGGATGAGCTATTTAATTTCTCTGACTTCTTTGATTTATCAAATGAGATAATCATTCATGGTTCATACATTTGTTGACTCTACATATGAGCTGTGGATGAAATGTGCCTACTGTTCTTCCAGCACACAATAGGCACAAATGATACTTGTTCTGTTTCTCTCGTCATCACTCACAATGCTTCATGCTTTCTCCATCCCAGCATCCCACCCCTCACTCCTTTTCTCTTTTCTTTGACCCATAGCTTCTTTATTCATGTTCCTTGGGATACCATCATATTATTTTCTCCACTCTTGAAAATTTACTCCCTTTAATTTTGTTTTTATTTCCTTCCCTTCTGCCAATTTATTACTTACTATTTTTTCCTTTTGTTAATTCTCAGAGATTCTCTACCATCTTCCTCTCACCTCTTCCTCCTTTTTGCGTTATAATAGAAGTGGAGAAGGGAGGAAGTTGTTAAAAATTAAAATGGGGATCTCAAAGGAGTGGAGAAAAAAATTAACATTCAAGAACTCTAGTGATAAAATTCTGATACTATTTTGCCTAAAGGAAGTCAAAATAGTGTCTGTCTAATGTAAACCTGTACAACTTATTTCTTTCTGTCTCTATGCTATAGGCATAATCTAAAATACAGAAACCAGTCATCCAAAAACACTATGGAAAAGTTGCAACTCAAATTAGTTGAGGATGTTTGTTCTTAAAATGGCATAGGCATGGCAAGAATGGTAATAATGGTAGCACTCTTTTGATTAATACTGTTTTAATAAAATTAATAATAGTAATAATGGGATTCTTGTTTCTCGCAACATGGAAACATTTTTTTTTTTTAGATGAATTGTCTTACATTCAATCAATCAACATTACAAAGTGTTCACGTTACGTACAACTTCATAACATCCAGGTCTGCGGGCACCTGTAAAACAGGGGGACCTCCAATCTCTATCCTTCTGCAGGTGGGCAACCCGAGAGTCCATCCACAGCGCTCACTTGCCCAGCCTCCTGCCACGTCCCAGGCTGGGGACCGCTGACTGGCAGGCTTCTGAGTCCTGAGTACAGACCTGGGCCCTTCTCAGGCCTTCCCGTGAACCACACCTGAGGCTGCTGGGGCAGGGGGCGCTTGCCGAGGCGTGGTCATGTGTGGGCCGGCACCACGGGAGACAGCTGGTCCAGGGGCTCAGAGACCAGGTTCGGGCGAGTAGGCCCCATTCCCTGAGACCGGAAGGATACAGAGCTGAGGTGACAGAATGAGAAGCAGCCCAGGGCATGCAGGACGTGACACTAGTTGCTGGGAGGGACAGAACGGGGACAGAGGCTGAAGACCATCGGGCAGCTGAGGAAGCCGGAGACACAGGTACAGTGGGGCACACGGAGGAAGCTGTACCCACACACGTCCTCTCCTGCAGGCAGGTCTGGTGTTGGGGGTCTCATCCTCTGCCCGTCCTTCCCCTCCCGGACCTGGGTGTGGTAGAGCAGAACACACAGGGCTGGTCCACGAAGGTGAACACAAGCACAAACATCCCTGTGGCAGCCTTGGGGCTCAGGGGTTGGGAGGAGATGGGAGCTGCAGGACCTCATCACTCATGACTGACCTCACAGCAACTGTGGGAGATACTGGTTTAGGTAAGCAACAAGGACATTTGTTTCTGCTTGTTACAGAGGAAGGTAAAAAAGTCAGCAAATATTAAACTCCCAAAAATGTGCCTTATGCAAGAGTAGAGTGTGCATTTGTGTTATCTGAAAATCTCAAGAATCTAATGTACAAAAAAGGGAAATGAACCTGACAAAAGGAAACCCCAAACCTGTGTTTAGGGACTGCTGACACTGCCTGGGGTGTCCAAGAATCCTACAGCTGAAGAAAAGCTCACAATACAGGAGTGACGAGCCACACAAGAAAACAATTTTCCGTAAGAGAGAGTCAGAAGACACAACAAACATAAAGATTAGTATGCTTAATACCTTAATCTAATAATCTGAAAGACAATACAAAATAAAGATACTTAAAATGATAAAAAAGATTTAAAAAAGGAATAACTATAAAAAGAACAGAACATAATGAAAAAAGGAAAGGCAAATTTGAAAAATAAACAAATTAAGCATGCAGAAATGAGAAATTTGTTCATTAAAATGAAAATCCTCAATGGATGAGCTAATCAGTAGCTAAAGAGCTCGTGCCTGAACTAGAAAACATAGCTAAGAAAATTATCTCCAATTAGTACAGAGAAAATGCAATTTTTTTAATGCTAAAAGACATGAAGGAAAGAATGAGATGGTCAAACATAGATCTAAAAGGAGTCACAGAGGAATGAAATAAATGAAAATAAATCCATACCTGGACACGTCATAGTTAAAATAAATAATAATAAAGTTTAAAAGACATGCATATTAAAGGCAACTAGAAAGAAAACTCAGATTACCTAAAGAACAGCAATTAGGCTAAAGCAGAGATTTCATCAACAAAAATAGAGTCAGCAGGAAATGGAATAATATCTTCAAAGTGCTATGGGAAAAAACAACTGTTGACTTAGAATTTTATACCCACATCAATTATAATTAAAGATTAAGGATGTGATCAAAAAAGTAAGGATTTTTTTAAAAATAAAAACTGATAGAGTTTACTATCCTCAGATTTCTTACTGAAAGAACCACCAAAGGATGTACGTCTGTAAAAAGAACATCGACTTAGAATAAAGGAGAGGTACAAAAGGTGGTGCTCAAAGAAACTGGTAAATACGTGTGTAAGTCTAAGTAAACACTGAGGTAAAATACAGTGACTTAGTTTAGGGGATAAAAACAAAGGGGAAGTAAAATAATATATTGATGGTAGAAGAGTGTAGTGTTTGGAAATTAAAACAGATAGGTCAAGTGTGCTTGTTAAAAACTTGTGAGCACCACTGAAGAAGTAGAATATATAACTCCCATTGAATAACAACAAAAAAGAAAAAGCAATTAATCTAAATAAGAATAGGAAAAAAATGACAAAATGAAACCCAGTAAATAGAAATCATAAACACAATTAAAGTAAATCTCTCTCTTTATGTATATATACACATTCTCTTGGTTCAGTTTCTCTGGAGAACCCTAACAGAGCAGGATTGAAGGCTCATAAAGATAGTGACCTCTGGTAAGAAAATGCATTGCGTTCAATATAATGAGAGACAATAAGAATTGAAACTAACTAGTCGATCTGAGAAATGAGTGGCAACACTAAGAATACCTTAATAAATAAACATGAGATGGCTTAGAGTTGGCACATGAAATATCAGTCAATCATAAGAAAAACTCCCTTATATCTAAAGCTAGCATTTCCAGTGAAATAAAAAACAAGTAGAATGGCTTAGTATAATTTTAGCTAGAGAAAGGGATGAGAAACTTATTTTTATTCAGCATCTACTAGATGTCAGGCAATTTATGTACATAAAATGATCACTTAATTATCAATGAATTTCACAATATTTAATTATCACAATATAATTCATCACATCTAATTATCACAGTATCCTGCCAAGTCAGACCCTGAGCTTTAAGGAAATCAAGTCACTTGTTGATGGTTACTTGGAAAGCAGCTAATTGTTGGGGCTGGTAAGTCTGAAATCTGCAGGGCAGGTGGCAGGCTGGAGATCCAGGAAGAATTAACGCTGAATCTTGAGTCGGAAGGCAGTCTGGAGGTAAAATTCCTTCTTTCTAGGAGGACCTCAGTATTTTCTCTTAAGGATTTCAGCTGATTGGATGAGGACCAATCACATTATGGAGGGTAATCTGCTTTACTCAAAGTCTACTAATTTAAATATTCATCACATCTAAAAAATATCTTCACAGGAACATCTAACCTGATGTTTGACCAACTCTTGGTTCCCCAGCCTAGCCAAGCTGACATATACAATTAACCATCACACCAGGCCACGGCAATTAAATGAGATCAGCCCTGTACCTTAAGGCTCCTGTTCTCCTGTCAGGGCCAGGGTCCCTGAGGTGGCTTGGAGACAGAGCTCCTCACCACGGGCAAGACCACATGCCAGCTGATCTGCAAGCCAGTCCCAGACGTGTGTGAATGTGAGGCATCAGGGAAGGCCAGTGAGGAGAGAGGTTCAGAGGCCTCCATTCAGGCATCCATTCAGGAAGAAGGCAGTGAGCTGAGACCACAGAGCAAAGGAAGCTGTGATTAGTCAGAAGTCTAAGGGAGAAATGAGGCTGGGGTGAGACTGTGTGTGTGAGAAGCAGCAAGAGAAGTACAATCAGGGCCAGAGAATGTCACAAGGATGGCAACACTCCACAGTAAAAACACTGGCTATTAAAGAAACAAAAGATAGGGGCTTCCCTGGTGGCGCAGTGGTTGAGAGTCCGCCTGCCGATGCAGGGGACACGGGTTCGTGCCCCGGTCCGGGAAGATCCCACATGCCACGGAGCGGCTGGGCCCGTGAGCCATGGCCACTGAGCCTGCGCGTCCGGAGCCTGTGCTCTGCAACGGGAGAGGCCACAACAGTGAGAGGTCTGCGTACAGCAAAAAAAAAAAAAAAAGAAACAAAAGATAACTGGATCTCTAGAGATACACTCACGATATTTCGGTTCTCAACTGAGTCTTAAACGTACAGTTGTGGTTATCCTTGAACGATTCTCCAAAACTCCGAGACTTATGACTGTAAGGTTACCATTCTTCCATGTTGTCATGTGTTATCTTAGTCTGTTTGGAAGGCTATAACATAATACCATAGACGGGGTAACTTATAAATAATAGAAATTTATTTCTCACCGTTCCGGAGGCTGGATGTCCAAGATCAGGGTGCCATCATGGGCAGGTTCTGGTGAAGGCTTGTTTCCCGGTTCCAGCTGAGTCCTCACCTGTGGAAGGGGATAGGGAGCTCTCTGGGGTCTCTCTCATGTGGACGCTAATTCCATTCATGAGTGCTCCACTTTTATAACCAAAGGCCCTCCCTCCTTACACCACTACTTGGGGCGTTAGGATTTCAACATATGCTTTGGCGAGGGGGTGGGGAGGGGATGGGGGATGGGGGAGAGCATAAAGCAAACATTCAGATCATAGCATATGTCTTTATATGGGGCCAATGAGCCAGATTTTCTGGCTGCAGAGCTTGGTTTGCCCCTCCCCCCCACACACCTACTAATCTGGGACAACTATTTTGACAATTTAAGCCCCAGTTTTCATATCTGTAAAATGAAAATAATATCACCTACATTAAGGTTGCAGTGAAAATTAAATAAGATAATCAATACATCTAAAGCAATTAACATCTTGCTTGGCCAATAGTAAGTGTTTAATGAATGTTAGCTGTTATCAGTTCTATCCATCTCCTCCTTCAGAACCATGTTGAAAAGTTAACCTCTGGCCACTCACTACAAATGCCTCTTGTTTTTGTATGTGTTTATGATGGGTTTTTAAGTTATGTATATGTGAGTATATTTCTATTTCATTTGTGTTTGTGGAGCACCCATTAAATTTAAGAACATATAATGCCTTTCAAACTTCCCATAATGTCTCACAATTCCTAGTGACTTTTATTAAATTTAACAAGCATTTATTGAGAACATACTATGTTCAGGGTCCCACACCAGGTGCTATTCACTACAGTGGACGAAACGAATGTATTTATCATTAAGAAAGGTTTTCATAAAGTTTTTATATAAAGTCTCAGCACCGAAGTGAGAATGTAATAATATGAATCTGGAGGCCATACAACTGGGTGTCTATCTGGGAGGGACACAGACTGCAAAGACAAGCTCAAGGTTCAGCGAGTCATATTCAGTTTTCAACGTTTACGAAATGCCTGCTCTGTGCAAGCAGGACAATCCTTAGCTTCAAAGGTGTTAGAAGATGACTTACCTTAAAGATGTGTGCTTTGCTTATTTGCTTTTGTTTGGGGAGGTGATCTATGATTGTAAATTTTTATTAAATCCTAGCAGCATTCTTGACACTAAACAAACACAGTGAGTTGCTAATCACAGCACGGGTCATTTATTTTCTGTTCTGGGTCACTTCTTTTCTCTATTGAAGGAAAAGAACATGACAGCTCTCTGTTAATAATGCCAAACTCAAAAATCCATTTTCTTTTTAAAATCTGAGTATCATGTTCCTTTAACCACACCTCCTTTTTAAACCTGGTATTCACTTCTGTCCATATTTTTCAAGATTCTACTTAGTAAATAAGACATGCTACTAGAAGGAATCGAGAGTAAAAGGAAGCCTGAGCCACCATCACTAGTTTCTATGAGCAGGAGGTAGATTATGCTTTCAGAGTGGCTATGTACATTCTCCCTTGGCTCTCCTTCCCCACAGAACCCGAAGAGCAAAACAATACATCTCCCCATGAATATATTATCAGCACTAACTTGACAGTCTCGCTGTTGACAATATTGGTTGTACTTCACTTCACTTTCCTCCTGTGGTCGAAAACCAGATCCAGCCCCCTGGGCCCTTCCTGGGGCTGTACAGCAGCTGAAGGGCCAACTGCCAGTGGGTCTGGAACAGGCTTTCCAGCCTCGGCACCTGACTTCCTGGCTGCCTCCATTTCAGGTCTCATTGGTTGATGCGGCAGCTGTGATTCTGACAATGAGCTTGGTGTTGGGTCAAGTTTTTGTTTGGCTGACTTATTCCCACAGATGCCATTTTCCTTGACTCACCCTTGACTACTGAGAATGCTCTTTATTACCTTTTAAAATCATGTGATATCCATAAGCAAAAATTGGGATTAACATTTTTGAAAGCGTTACCCATGACTGATTTTTTTTTCAATGCTGAAATGCAAGATGTAAAGCTAGAGCCAGCCCAATCTTGCGTTTAGCCCAGTGGTGTATCAAGTATCATTTGTAACTTCAGAATAAAATGCCCAGATTTTTTTTCCTGACCTTAGGAACCTGGATGCAATGTCCACCCACGGAAGCAGTTTACAAATGCAAAAGTAGGAAGCGTTTTTATGTATTAGAAACATTGTGACAATCCTCCTTTAAAAGAATAAATAGTTGTGTTCTAATATAAAGAATGTGAAATAAAAATATGTATAACTCTATTGATAAAACAGGACTTTTATTCAATAGTTATAAGACAAGTCACTTGCAAAACTTGCTTACACAAGGAAAAAAGTCTCGGTGGTGTAGCTTTCTTCACCATAGAACATCATCCTCCCCCAAAACAGACTGCAATAATTAATGTCCGTAGTATGAAAATCCTATGTGATATAATTTATTTATGCTTTGTTTAAAAAAGGCCAAATTGAATGCCAGCACTTGAGATCTTGAAATAATGCTGCATATGTTGATACAATAATTTATTAATTTTATTGATTCTCCTACTTATATGTTGATATTTTAAAGAACTGTATTGTTTTTATTATACAAAGTTATAAGACATCTAAATATTAAAGAAATATATAAAGTAGAAAATAAAAGTCTAACCACAGACATTTTAATATAAACAGCCTGGTGAATAGTCCTTCAAACTTTTCTCTCCATATTCTAATGTATACAGACATAATTTTTACCAAACTGTATCTAATATTTCTTAGAATTTTTTCATTTCATGATCTCTAAAACTATCTCATTCTTTGAATACACACATATTAGTGGGTTATATGAGTGTTCTATAAAATATACAAATATTAGTGGGTTAAGTTTATGGCTTTGCAGCCAAATGTCTTGGTTGAGTTTGAATCCTAGCTTCACTGTTAGTAATTCTCTGACTTTGACAAGTTGCTTATTTTCTCTGTAATCCACTTTCTCAACTTGTAAGGTGTGATATTAACAATACCTCCGTGAAATGGTTGTCACCCAGGATGAGGAGTTACTGCCTGGCACTGGTAGGCATGCAACCACGACAGTGCTGCTACCATGGATGTGCAGTATCTTATTAGCAACCTCATGTTGGTGGACATTTAGGGTGATTACAATTTTTACTCTCATACATCACACACTAGTGGGCTTCTAAGTATAAAGTTGTGAGTATTTCTACAGGCTGTATTTTGGAAGTACAGTTTTCTAATCAAAGGTGATACACGTCTTTTTTGTTGTTGTTGTTGTTTTTCTTTGCGGTACGCGGGCCTCTCACTGCTGTGGCCTCTCCCGTTGCGGAGCACAGGCTCCGGACGCGCAGGCTCAGCGGCCATGGCTCACGGGCCCCCAGCCGCTCCGCGGCATGTGGGATCTTCCCGGACCAGGGCACGAACCCGCGTCCCCTGCATCGGCAGGCGGACTCTCAACCACTGCGCCACCAGGGAAGCCCACATCTTTTAAATGATAGATATTGCAGAGTAATCATCCCCCAAATTCTAACTACTCACACTGTGAGTAAAAGTGAATGAGAATAAATTTGGGATCATAAGAAATATTTTATTAAGTCTCTTATCTATGCAATAAAAATGAATAGTTTTTTTTTTTTTTACAAAGAAGCAGGGGATTACTGTAACACAACATAAGTAACACCTATATTATTCATAAATATCGGAAATCTTTTTTTTCCATATTTCCCATGATTCTCACAGTTCTGCAAGTCTTTGAGCCCCTCTTTGTCCAGAGAAAGAATTCATAGCATCTTGTCTTCCTATAATCAGTTATTATTAACTGCAGAACATAATAGTCCATCAGGCAGCTACTCATAAATATCTACCAATCAGATGTGTAACAAATGCTTATCAAAATTAATAAGTCGAGAAATGGAACAATTATGTCATATTCTACAGGTGTGGTAACAGTGTTTCTGAAACCCAGACTGAACATAGCCTGACCACTCTACCACATATTCAGAACTGAGATGGTTCCAGGCTACTTTTCTGTAGTTACACCAGAGCACAAAGAGGACAAAAAAACATACTGATAGCAAGTGCCTCTAATGTCTGGTAATAGATGGTACATGTGTGGTGTGAGAGAGTATGCCCTCAAGCAGTGAGCACTGAATGGCAAATTTTTTACAGCTTCTGGAAATACTTATACATTTCTTTCTAGTTCTTTGGCATATAGCTAATTTGAGGCTTTGTCAGGGATCATAACATCTGATGCAATGACAGTAATATCCATCTCTATCAAGACAGAGTCCAAAAATTGTTTTTGAATAATAAAGAGGTTTGACACAGCATTAATAGAAGAGTAAAGATAAATATCTACACAGGAGAAGTGGTCCATAGGCAAATCTGTTCTCACACACAGCTGCAAATATTGTGTTCTTTACAAAGTTGTATTTGCCTTCTGTGTCCTGTGTTGTTTACATGCCCTAAAACCTCTGCACAATGGAGTTTTAAGATAAAATACATAAAAGTATTTAAATATTATCATTGAGAATTTTATTTCACCCTTTCTAAAAATAGGTTAATATGTGGCATTGATATTTTTCAACCTCAAATGCAAATTTTTTCAAAAAGTGGGAATTTAGAGCCAAATAAAAAATTAATGCATTTATATTTTAAAAAGAGTTATCCAAGAACAATATTTGTGTTATATAGTTTTATATTTAACCTGTTTTAAACATAATTTTCTAACTTATCTTCATTTTATTTTATTTTTTACCTTATCTTAATTCTAAACTACAATTTTTCTATAAGAATAGAAGCCTAATTCTTTGGAAATAGTGTTCAGTTGGCATAATTGGTATTATAGAGTTTTAAAATATATTATAGAATATTCTGGCACTAGACACTAAATTGAAATTTTAAAGAAAATGTTGGAAATAGCTGTAAGGGGGAAAAAAGTAGCCTTTTAAATCTAATTTGTTATGCACCGCAGTAGGGTAATGGATGCAATGAAAGTTCTTTTATTGAGTTCCCATGTCCAAAAGGTATTTAGGTAGCAAAGGATGTTAAGCAGACACCCTGCAATCCGCCTTTAACTGAAGATAGCAGGAAATAAGGTATATAGGTCTGTGTCCTCCTGGTTTTTATTTCCTCGGGAGTGCAACTCATGCAAAGGACACCTTAGACTGCTTAGCCGATCACAAAGGGTGCATTAGACCCCCTCGCCAGCTGCCTGAATAGCGTGATCTGAAGGGTGGCTGAAACCATACTGGGAGTTCAGTCCTTCAGGTGGGTCTTTTCAAATTCCAATAGTGAGAAGTTCCTGGAGAATTGGTAAGGATTTCACTAGTCCCCAGCAGGTTTGAGATCAAAAGCTTTGGTTAAATAGAAGCCTGTTGGGAAATCTTAAAACCCCTTTGTGATGTAACTTTAAAAATTTAATACAAAGAACCCTTAGACTGCAGCCGTAACAGCACGAACAAAGAGTATATCAAAACCGATTCCATTAAGGGAAAGCGGATATACAAATTCATTTAATTTAAAGAGCAATCCAGTTATAGATTTAGACCATATAAATTCTATATAATAGAACTTAGACCATACCATCGAGCCCATTTAGAAGATGTGCTCATTTCTTGTTACATACGCCAGACTTCATTCTTGGTCATTGAGATATGCTTTTTAAACAACTTATATATTCATTTGCTGAAAGGAGAAAGAGTGGTGTGCATTTAAACTCATTCCTCAAGAAGATACTTTTAAAACAAATTAAAATTAAACTTGATGGGGATCCATCAGTCAGTTGGTTCTCTCTTCTTCATGGTGTCAAACTGCTAATTGGCCATCCTCCTTAAAATAATAAACCGTCAATTGATATTGATTAGTAGATCATTAATGAATGCATTAATTCTAATGTAATTTTTATAATTAATACCAATCCATTTTTTGGCAAGTCACACAATTTTTTTTTTTTTTTTTTTTTTTGCGGTACGCGGGCCTCCCACTGCTGTGGCCTCTCCCGTTGTGGAGCACAGGCTCCGGATGCGCAGGCCCAGCGGCCATGGCTCACGGGCCCAGCCGCTCCGCGGCATGTGGGATCCTCCCAGACCGGGGCATGAACCCGTGTCCCCTGTCACAACAGTGAGAGGCCCGCGTACCGCAAAAAAAAAAAAAAAAAAAAAAAAAAAGGGAGCAGGAATAAAGAACTTATACTAGGCCAAAAAGTGGGTTGGTTATTGCAAGGTTACTTTCCTTTAGGGGATGGCAGGGAGCTACCAGGCAGATTATGTAACTAATAATCTGGAGATTATTAGTTATTATTAGCTAATCTGGAGACTCCTGGCTTAAGATTCCATTTCTGGGAGAGCCAAAACTGTAATTAAGTCTCAGTTTGGTGATGTGGGGCTTAGCATAAGTTATCCCATTTGGGGCCTGTTGTCTTGTTTTTAACACCTAAGTCGCACATAGCGGGATTCATCCCAAAGAAATCTTTTTCAAGTGTGGTCACTATTGACCATGAATATCCTAAAATTCTCATAGTGATAGATGGGGAAACTGATTCTTCTACCATATTCAGTTTTTTTCTTCTCTTCTTCACTCTTGTCTTCTTTTACTTCTCTCCCTCGTCTGTTCTTCTACCTGTGTGTCATCTGATTAATGATAGGAAAATAAAGAAAGTGGCAGATTAAGTCAAACTCTGTGGGTAAAGTATAAAAATCTTTGGGGCAAGTACCCCTTGAATGAAACACCCCAATGAGTTTTCCTCCCAGCTACCTGAAGTCCCTTAAAACAATCTCAACAAAGATCTCAACTGAACTGACTAGCTCTACTGAAAGCAAACAGACAATACGTTTTTGAGGGTTCTGCATCCTTACAGGGTCTCCACTGAAACAGCTGAGCCAGAAGCCCACCCTTCCCAGGTGTGCTGTCAGATTCTGGTCTGCTTTAAGCTGTTTAACGAGCTCCTATTCATGTCTGTCCTGATGGAATGTTCACTGAGGTAGGCGCTCTACCGAACAATTAGCCCTTTGTGGTAGATAAAAAACTTCAAATCAGTAATGAAAGGAGGGCATGGTTACTAAATCTCTGATTCCCAAATATGCTTATGTGAGTGTATTTACATATATATTCTATATGGATTACATATGTGTTCAAACAAATATAGCTAATCTCTGAGGTGTTATTAGAATATAAACATTCTGCTTGAACACTGGCTCCGTGCTCAGGGGTAACTATGTGAACTAGCTTATCTTGATACGCTGGATACTTTCAAAGACACCCTAAGACCTTGCTATGCTTGAAGTTATTGCTTACTTGTGGAGTGCTTTAAATTTTTAAATCCATTCCAACGTGCCACTGCATATTCTTGTATTGGAACTCTAGTCTTGAATTCCAAAAAATTCAAAACCCACTACTCTAGCAAATGAATAACTTGAACATAAAGGTATTCTTTGAACACTTGGCACACCATCATCAAGATTCTGGAAACTGAAGAGATTATTTTAAAAGTGTATGTTATGGAATCAGTCTCCAGACATTTATACTTTTGTAGTAGAAGAAATACCCGCAGAGATGATGCACAAATTCATGAATTGTTCCATAATTTTAAATTGATCACTCCCTCCTCCACCCCACCTTGTCTTACATCTGCTCTAACGGAGCATTTACACACTTTACTTCATGTGAAATTTCAAGTGTCTTTTTCATTAGAGTCAGAGACTCTTGTTTATTGTTGTTAATTCAGTGACTATCGCAGGACACATGATAGGTGCTTAATAAATGTTAGCTGAGCTAATGAATGAAAACTAGATGAGCACCTGGAGGACAAGAAGAAAGAGATGATTATGGGTTGATTTTTTTTTCAGTGGCCAAAACAGAAAAAGCAAAAATTAATGTCTAGAATTTTTTCAAAGTGAAAATAGCTATCTTTTCTGACTGATAAATAATACATCCTCACTGGAAAATATTCAAATATCTCACTATAGGGCTTCCCTGGTGGCGCAGTGGTTGAGAGTCCGCCTGCCGATGCAGGGGACACGGGTTCGTGCTCCGGTCCGGGAAGATCCCACATGCCGCAGAGCGGCTGGGCCCGTGAGCCATGGCTACTGAGCCTGCGCGTCCGGAGCCTGTGCTCCGCAACGGGAGAGGCCACGACAGTGAGAGGCCCGCGTACCGCAAAAAAAAAAAAAAAAAATCTCACTATAATTCCTCTATTAAATAAAACCAGTTGTTATGATTTGGTGTACGTATATATCTCTCAGGTGTTAATCTATGCACATACAAGGTTGACTTAAAAAAAGAAAAATTGGAGCCATAGTATATATACCCTTTTGTTCACTGACTAGCTTTAAAAGTTTAACAGTATAGGGCTTCCCTGGTGGCGCAGTGGTTGAGAGTCCACCTGCTGATGCAGGGGACAGGGGTTCGTGCCCCGGTCCGGGAAAATGCCACATGCCGCAGAGTGGCTGGGCCCGTGAGCCATGGCCACTGAGCCTGCGCGTCCGGAGCCTGTGCTCCGCAGCGGGACAGGCCACAACAGTGAGAGGCCCGCGTAGCGCAAAAAAAAAAAAACAACACAGTATATTTCTAATGCCTTTCCATGACACAAGTGTTCCCCTTTAACTGGCTATGGTGGCCTCTATTTTGTATATATCATCATGTGTTTCATTCTATTGACAGACATTTAGGTTGCAGTCAATTTTTATTCTTATAAACAGTGCTTCAATAAACTTCTTTTACAATCTTTGCAAGTTCAGATTTCTTTTCTTGGCATAAATTCCTAGACGTGAAATGGACTTAAAATGTTAAAGCATGTTGTTAAATTATGCTAGAAAAAAAGGTCATGCCAATTTATACTCCCACCAACTGTGTATAAGCCATTTTCTCTATCACCTTGCCTGGATGTAATTCATTTAGAAATCCTTGTTAACCTAATAAGGAAAGAAGCCTTACTGGTGGTTGTTGTTATTGTTTTTCCATTGTTGTTTTAAGTCCTAGACTACTTAGGGACCTTTTAAATAAATCAATTCTTGATAAATCACACATGTCCCACCCATGAAACATGTTCAGTACCAAATTAACTCCCCTCTTCTACTCAGCTGGGTTGTCTTCTCTTTGTACCAGCACTAGGTATGAATCAAAGAAACAAGAAGATCTTAATATTAGGTTGAACATACCTAGGAGAGATCTAATATGTATGTATAAATCGATGAAATCTCAAAATAAAATGTGTTTGATTATTGACTAAATAGTTTCATCATGGTTCCCCTCTATTAATGTGGATAACTGAGTAAATGATAACATAATTCACAAATTATATAACCCTGTTGCAGGAACAAGTCTTCAGATCATATCAGCTACTGGTAATAAGACCACCTACCTCTAAGTTTTATGAAGTCTCTAACGGGATTGTTAGCAATTCTACCACGAAGTCTAGAACTCAAGAAGCTGCTGACATGATGTAGTGGTGTGAAAAAATCTGTGAAACCAGAGAGATGTGTCTAAGAATACAGCACTCACGACATGAATAAAAACCATTTTATATTTCTCTAGTCCCAGTAAGTGTATGTGCCAAACCTTGCCTTGGAAAAAGAAATAGCACCTTTATACTTCAAAGCTTACAATCCTATCCCAAAGAGTAAACACTGGTCAATATTTCTTGCCCATGAATAATGGAAAGGTATTTGCAGGAAGGTCTTAGAGACTTCACGTGTTTCTTTGCGGACTGGGTCAGCTCTTCCTCATAGCTTGCCAATGAGTATGAAGTCTATGTTTTGAAGGCATCAGTGTGAAGAATTGTAGTCCCACTGCACTATTTTACTACTCACCACAAAACTTAGCTGCAGTGAGCTACCGAGTATGTTCACTAAGACACGGTAGTTGTGTTGTCTATTGCTATACAACAAACAAACCCAAAATTTAGTGACTTAAAACCACACACATTTACTATCTCACAGTTTCTGTGGGTTTAGAACCTAGGCACAGGGTCCCCTTCTTCAGGGCCTCTCAGGAGGCTATTATCTAGAAGTCAGCTGGTACCACAGTCACATTAGCTGAGGCAGGATCTGCTTCCGAGCTCACATTAGTAGTTGTGATTCAGTTCTTCCTAGTCTATCGGAATGAGAGTCTCAGTTTCTCGCTGGCCATTGGCCAGAGGCTGCTCTCGTTTCCTGGCCACATGGGGCCCTCCAACATGGAAACTTGGTTCCTCAAAGCCAGCCAGAGACAGACCCTGCTAGCAAGACAGAAGTCATGGTCTTTTATAACCTAATCATGAAAGAGACATCCAATAACTTTGTCCACATTCTGTTCATTAAAAGCAAGTCACTAGGTTCAAGGAGAGGTGATTGCACAAGTTAGTGAATACTAAGAGTCAGGGATCATTGGGGACCACCTTAGGAGGCTGCCTACCACAGCAGGTGGTTCCTCAGTTGATAACAGGAATAGAGGACACTGGGGAAAACTGGAAAGGGGAAGGCCTGGAGACACGGTGGGAGAGGAATTTCCCGGGAAAAGGCTCACAACACTCAAGTGACACATACACTGTCAACAAACACAGTTGAATCTGGGGGGTGTTAACCACCTTGGGAAAGTGTGTTAAGTCTCAGGTCAAATCAGTATGTACCATGTCAAACCAGTAACTTCTCAAATTATGTATTATTGGGGAAAATTGAAATAACAGTATAACTGGGTGACAATGGCAAATTAGTGGATAACACAGAAACACCAAGAGGGAAAATATTCCATACCTAAGGTAAAAAAATGATCGTAATTCTTCTTCCCTCAAAATGTATCTAACAATTAACATTGACAAAGTGAAATTAATGACATTCAAAGGACTCTTAATCTGTATTTATTCTATCTAAACATGTACACCTGCCATTTATTTGTCATTTGTCGAGCTTAAATTTTGAGTTTGTCTTGTCAAGACCATAGACCTCGTGATAATTTCATGTTTGCCTTTACTTTGCACCCACCATTCACTTTGATAGGATAGTTGGCTCAAAGTAAGGGTATGTTGGGGACCATAAAACAAAATAGAGAAAATATAGCTTACGTATTTATATGGGGGAGGGGAGCTCATACTCACACTAGGATTTTTTTTTTAGCATGGCTGTTCTAGTAAGTTGAGCTAATCGGCTGAGTGTTTGCATGGGTGGGTTATATACATGTTTCTGTGATAACAAAAATGAACAGAGATATAGCAGATAAATTGCCTTAACAGGTTTTGCTTGGTTTTAGAGCAAAAACTTACTAATTAATGCAAGTGTTGCAATCATTTTTATGACATTCCCCAAAGATGGCACTTTAAGGGTTATGCCATATGCTGATTGACAGAGGCCATAATTCCACACAATGAGACTGTATCATATTGTTTGAAGTGAGGTGATATTCATCTCTTGAAACTGATCAAACATATCATTGCATCAAACAGTATTACAATATAATCACGCTGTATGTGGAGACTGCCAAGGCTGATCATCATGTTGTACTCTGTTCCCTTGGACTTCTCTAATAGCAGTTGTGACACACCACTGCATCCACATTTTCCTTTAAGAACTCAGAATCCAAGATAGGGAAAAAAATCTGCATAAAATTGTGGTTTGGTTATGCTGTGTGAGTGTTTGTTTGCGGACTGCTTTAGAATTACAATTTTCCTTCCATAAAGATCTCCCTAAGTATACAAATAAAAACCTGGTAAGGCCAAGATAAAAAGAGAAGATTCCAAACAGGGCAGAAAATAATTCAAATGCCTTTTATTTGTCTTTAGTAAACAAGCAAACACGGAAGAAATGTCTTTTTAAAAAAATACTTTTTAGTGTCTGAAACTTCCAATCGTATTTCTTCCCTAATGTACTGTTTTGCAAAGACACTTGCTTTATCTACTGATTCTGGGGCTATTTCAGCTGCAGATGAAAATGATATTAGAACCTATTCTTCTCCCAGTCTTAGTTGCTGCTGATCTTGGAAAGCAGTGCCAGGATGGGCATGAGTAAATGAGGGCAATTTGGCTATTCTCCTAGTGGCATTCTTAGCGGTATGAAATTCTATAACACAGCAGCTTTTAGACTGATATAATTTAGGAATTGCCCTTTTATTATCCAGCCAGCCAGCCAGCCAGCCAGCCATTCATCCATCCACCTATCTAATAACTTGGGGACTATGTTCAGAATAGTTTACAAATAAACAGGATGCTAGGATGGGAGCCATCATCTACTCACGCTGACATTCACTAAGAGATGTGTTACCAATTCTGGTCCTCCAGGGTTGATCCATGCAAGTCTCTGAGATGTCACCATCCCATCTGGACCTTATTAATTTGTCTAAGCCAACCCTAACCCTAACCTGTTAGGTTAAATATTCTTAGACTTCTGGGCCTATAGCAACTATGTGGTTCTTTCAGAGACTCAGTGGGATATCAGGAACACAGAGGCTCTCTCTGATTGGTTATCTGAACACTCTCAGAGCCATCTCTCTCTTCTACTGCTCCTGCACTGTGGTGGGCACAGGGAACCTGTGAGGCTAGAGGATCCTGGGTTCCCCCAAGATACAAGACCAGCTAGCTCTCTGCTCCCAGATTCTGCTAACCATGGACATTTCTCCCAGGTCAGGTGAAGAAAGATCAGAGCCAAAGTCCCTTTTCAGAGACACCACCAGTCTTTAAACTCTGTGCTTTCCTTCTGACCACTTTCTCCTTTTCTTCTCTTCCTTAACCTATAGAGACTTCATTTAATATATGGTGAAATACACTGAATTTTCATCTATTTTTCCCATATCTTTTGTTTGTGATGTTAATATCATGATTTCAGATCTTTAGGGCATGTCTGATACACAAAGGCCCAGGGTTTTGAAATTCAAAATCTGAGAACTGTCTCAGAACCTCTCTTTCTACAAGAGCATCCATTGCTCATGCAAGTAAGGACAAAAGTCCTAGTAGCTGCCCAATGGTGAAGAAGGGTCCCTATGTATCCTCTCTCTCTTGCTTTTTTGTCTTCTACTTCATTAATTTTGTTGTTTGATCCTTTATTTCTTTCCCCTATTTTCTTAGAGTTTAGTTGGCTGGATTTTTTTTTTTTTTCTAGTTTGTTGAATAGAATAGTTAGTACTACTTAAGCTACATCACATATTTTTTATTTTGCTATTGGTCACTTTAAATTTTGAAACAATCAAAAATTCCTTTTTTTTTTCTAGCAAAAAAGCTAGACAGACAGTATAAATAGCTTGTTTTTCCTGAATACTTATAAACTGCTGACCAGAAGGTCCATTAGCCCCAAACAATTTAATGTGTGTTTTCTACAAATAAGAACATCCTCCTACTGACTGCAACACAACTAACAAAACCAGGAAATACGTTTTGATACACGCCTGCCCTTTGGTCCACAGATCACATTCCAGTTTCACCAATTGATGCAACAATATTTTTTGTAACGAAAGGATCCACTTCAGAATCACACACTGCACTGCTTGTCATGTCTCTTTAGTCTCCTTCAGTCTGGAATATTCTTCAGTCTATGGTGGACTTTCATGACTTTGATGTTTCGAAGATGAGTCCAGATACTTTGTAGAATTTCCCTCAGTTTAAATTTGCCTGAAGTTTCCTCAGGATTGGATTCAGGTCACAGTATCACAGAAGTGATGCTGTGTTCCTCTCAGAGAAGCAGACCAGGTCATGCATGGTTTCAATAGCTGATGTTCACTGTCACCACTTGATAAAAGTGATGTCTCCCAGGCTCTTCCACCATAAAGTTACTTTCCCCCCTTTGTGGGGAGGTACTCTGAAACCATGTAAACATCCTGTTCCTCAACAAACTTTAAATTCATTCATTCATTCATTCATTGATTTATGCTGGTATGGTCTCTTATTTTACTTAATATTGTAAATTCTATGAGGTACTATCATGTTACTACCCATATGAATACTCAAATTATGTCCAATGTGGCTAGTAGGAGTTCAGTTAAGCTGACGTCTAGGCCCTTTTGATATGTGCCCATCATTTTTTTTTTTTAACACTTCTTTGGTTTATGGTAGAAGTTCCAGGTTTTTCTTGTACTTTTTCTCTCCCCCAGCCCCAGAATCAGGCATTTCTCTAAAAATTTCCTTTTTTTTTTCCCTTAATGGAATATGGTATTTGGAAGCCAAGATCTGGGCGCTATGTATGTTCATTGTTTTTGGAGCGTTGCTGCTTCCCATATAGAGCCAGGAATTATATATATATATGTGTACCATATAGTTACATTTATATTTATTTCTATCTATAGAAATTGAAATCTATCTATCTATATTTATCTATAGATACTGAAAACCACGAGTTCATGCTTATACCTCCAATCACATGTTTCTAATTTTCTCCCTTTCTGTATATGTAACCCCGTCTCTAATAGTGAGAAGGCAAGCTTCCATAATTCTTCAAATATTTACTTACGCAACCAACCTCACTTTATGCAACCAATCTCCCATCCCTGCTATGATCCCCTCCCACACACAGATGCCCTCTTCTCCCTGTTTGGGCTCTGACTTCCCTGTGTGGATACCTTCTCGCCCTGTTCAGGCTGATTCCTCATGCTTTTTTGCCTACCATCCTTGACTAGATGTTCTCTTCGTCCTCCTTGGACCCTGATATTCTCCAATCTTGCTCTGTCTCACCTAATGGCTTTAGAAATGAGTTATTCAGGAAGGGGAAGGAGTACCAATCAAGTTTTTCCATGTAATGTTTTCCTTATCCTCTTCAACCCAGAGTTGAGTTTGCGGGAAAGCAAGAGAAATCACCAGGGGCCAAAAGAAAGAAGGAACTGAGAACCCAAGTAGTAACCACATGAACTAACTAGGCAGTATAGGAGCTGGGGTGGACTAGGGTGGGGTTATGTCTCAGAAACCTAGGAGTTTTCAACTTCATTCTCAGAAAGACACAGGAGACAAGACCTTGGAAATTCTGCAGGGAGGTGGGGATTTGAAACTGAACCTTCTACATAAATCCAGGATCATTTAGGGCTTCCCCTTCCATGAAATGGTAGAGGAGAAATAATCTGCACACTAGCACAAAGAGACAACAAGGAAGCAAGCTATTGAGGCCTGGGTGCAGGGTAGAAAATAAGCCTTTCCAGAGAAATTGTGATCATAGACATGTGCCTCAAATGAGCTTCGTGTCAACCACATGGCCCTGAACACTCCATATTGAGATTCAGTGTATTCCCAGCAGAAGCAAACTGAGAAAAAAATCTGGTGTAATAAAACCTTATCACAGGCCACACTTGATGCCTCCAGATGAAGCCTATCAAAAATGAGCTCACTGTTCAAAATTACAACACATTCAAGGTAACAATCCACCTTGAGAGACACAGGAAAGAGTAAACACAGCAGAATTAAACCCCAAGGAATTTCAGATAATAGAGCTGTAATAGAGAGACTGTAAAATATATAAATTTTAAATGTTTAAAACATTAGAAAAGAAAAATAAAGCATTAAAATATGTGTCTGTGTCCTAATCTCCTCTTCTAAAGGACATCAGTCAGATTGACTTTGGGACTCTCCCTAATGACTTCATTTTGACTTAATTACCACTTTAACACCTTAGCTCCAAATCATTCTGAGGTACTGGGTGTTAAGGACATCAATATATGAATGTTGGGCTTCCCTGGTAGCAAAGTGGTTAAGAGTCCACCTGCCAGGGCAGGGGACGAGGGTTCCAGCCCTGATCCGGGAAGATCCCATATGCCGCAGAGCAACTAAGCCGGTGCACCACAACTACTGAGCCTGCGCTCTAGAGCCCGCATGCCACAACTACTGAGCCCATGAACCACAACTACTGAAGCCTACAGGCCTAGAGCCCGTGCTCCGCAACAAGTGATGCCACCGCAGTGAGAAGTCTGCACGCCGCAAGGAAGAGAAGCCCCCGCTCGCCGCAACTAGAGAGAGCCCGTGCACAGCAACAAAGACCCAACTCAACCAAAAAAATTAATTAATTAATTTTTAAAAATATATATGAATTTTGAGGGAGACAATTCAGCCCATAAAACTGTGGTAAACTGAACCTCACCAACCTCTCTTCTCTTGGCACTCTCCTGTTTCCTCTCTGCTTTCCAGATAATCCTCTGTACTCAATGACCTTCTCTTTCTTGCCTCAAGGGCTTTGCGAAGACTGTTACCTGCACTCGGAATACTTCCCCCATACTCCCCAAATGTGCTTAGCCAAAAGCTAGGTCTCAGCTTCAATGTCATTTCCTCAGAGAAACATTTCCTGACTCTCAGATTAGATTAGGTCTCTGTGTGTTGTGTTCTTCGCATCATTTTTGTACCACTTCATAATTCTAATTAAATGATTATCTGTATAATTACTGAATTGCATTGATCCTACGATGCTATGCGTTGTTAGATGCAACATCAATTTCAAAACACTTGTAGAGAGAGGAAAGAAATACTACCCTATTAGTCAGCTATTGCTCTAATAATGCTGCATGAAGAACCACTCCAAAATTCAGTGACTTAAAATAACTAGTGTTTATTTCTCCCTCATGGGTCTGTGAGTTGATGCAAGTCACTTGTAAAAACTCAATTTCAGGATTCAGCTCTGAGCTCCAAGCTGCAGGCTGGGTTGGTTTCAGGTCTACTTCATATATGTCCATATGCTTCCAGTCCATTGTGTTCTCATGGTGAATGACAGATGTTCAAGCAGAGGGAACATGCAATGCCTGTTAAAGCCTTGGCTTGGAAAAGGCACACTGTCACTTCCACCCATTCTATTGGTCAAAGCAAGTCACATGGCCAAGCCCAACATCAATGGGTTGGGGACAGCACCCTGCTTCCTTTAGTGGGAGACACTGCAAAGCCACATGGAAAAGGGCATACATGTATACTGTATAATTCAAAATAGGGTGGAATTGGGAATAATCACTCAATGCACCATAACTACAGCAAACAGTACGTACATAACTTTTTATTATGTTGACTTACAAAAGATTATTCAAATATGTTTGTTAATACAAGAAAATGCCACTTTATTCTGGGTTAAGAGTAAATCTTCATAGTCAGAGCCCAAAGTATCTTCTGAGTCATTTTTGGTCACCAACCATTATGCACCTCATTCTAGCCACCAGTTCTTCATATAACCGGGGCTCAGGACCTTGACCTCTTTAATGCTTTTGTAAGTTTTAGGCATACAAAAGAAGACCAGGGTTCTCTTTGCATTCTCAATTTGGTTAAGCTCAGAACGTACCCCCCAAATTGATGCTTTTATCATTGGAAATTAAAAACTTTTCATAACAATCAACAAGTAGTTTTGTTTTGTTTGGGGTTTTTTTTTTTTACTGCTTATTAAATTTTTTTTTATTGAGGTAGCATTGGTTTATATCATTATTTAAGTTTCATGTATACAACGTTACATTTCTATGTCTGTATACACTACAGTGTGCTCACCACCAACAATATAGTTTCCATCTGTCACCATACAGTTGATCCTTTTTCTGTTTCACCCTTCCTCCAACCTTTCCCCTCTGGTAACCACTACTCTGTTCTCTGTAACTACGTGTTTGTTTTTGTTTGGTTTGTTCATTTCTTTCCTTTTTGTTTGTTTTTTATATTCCACATATGAGTGAAGTCTTCCAGTAATTGTCTTTGTCTGTCTGACTTGTTTCACTTAGCATAATATGCTCGAGGTCCATCCATGTTATTACAAATGGCAAGATTTCATCTTTTTTTATGGCTGAGTGGTATTCCATTGTATATATGTACCACATCTTCTTTATCCATTCTTCGATTGATGGATTTCAGGTTGTTTCTATATCCTGGCTATAGTAAGTAATGCCACGATGAACGTAGGGGTACATACATGGTTTTGAATTAGTTTTTTTCTAATTCTTTGGTAAATACCCAGAAGTGAGATAGCTGGATAAATATGGTAGTTTTGTTTTGTTTTGTTTTGTGGTACGCGGGCCTCTCACTGCTGTGGCCTCTCCCGCTGCGGAGCACATGCTCTGGACGTGCAGGCTCAGTGGCCATGGCTCACATGCCCAGCCGCTCCGCGGCATGTGGGATCCTCCCGGACCGGGACACGAACCCGCGTCCCCTGCATCAGCAGGCAGACTCCCAACCACTGCGCCACCCGGGAAGCCCCTATATGGTAGTTTTAATCTTAATTTTTTGAGGAACCTTCATATTATTCTCCTTAGTGGCTGCACCAATTTACATTCCCAACAACAGTGTAGGAGGGTTCTCTTTCCTCCACATTCTTGCCAACACTTCCACAAGTAGTTTTTGACAGATACTTGACACTTGAATGATAATCTTTCACAACTCATGAACCTCTCTAGCTTGGAAATTCTACAATCTCTTTCTAGTGTCAATTGTACTATCTAGCATGTGACAGGCAACTCAATTGAGTGTGTCCTAAAAACAAAAGGAAATACAAGTTTTATCTCTTGGTGGATATTTTTCCATCTTAGTTTGTGTCTGCAAAGGAATTGAGTGTTTCTAGGTGACATTTAAGTGCAAGTCTAACATTCCTCCAGTGATGAATATTAGTTTCATTTATTCTAACTTTGTCTTGTGGCTCTATTTCCATGTTTTTCTGCACATCCATCAATTTTCATTTCAAAGCTACTTGTAGTGTAAGTCTCTGAACAACATTTGAAAAGACAACTAGACACCTAAATTTAAGTAAAAATTCAACCCCATATAGCGGTCTAAATAACTCAACTGAGAGGACATTTGATTAACAAGAGATGCAATGTTACCTATATCACTTGTTCCTCTGCCCAATAGCTAGAAAGTTTCTTATAATATGGATTGAAGGAGTCATCCCATTGTAACACTGGAGCAGTCATCTGAAATTATGTCTTGCTTGGTTCTCCTCCATCTCCCACAAGTGCAGGAAAGTGACTCAGGCAGGGTGGACAGTGTCATTTTTACCAGGGTCTGACTTAGATGCTAGATATGATCGATTCTCTCTTCTCAGGCTGTAAAGATCATGTGAAATATGATGAGTCATCTTTCCCACCACACTGAGATAGCCTTCTAGAGAAAGAAAACAATGCAGAGGAGGGACTTTGAATGAGAAAGAGAGACAGACAGACAGACAGACTGAGCCAGATCCTAGAGGATGGAGTTCTCATAATATCCAAGATCATCTCCTGAAACTTTTTGACACATAAGCCAAAGTTTCTGCCTGATTAATGTGAGTTGATTTCTGTCACACACAATCAAATAGAGCCCTGGATATTACAAAACAATAACCCACATGAACATCATGGTTATAAAAACACACGACAGTGCAGCAACCACAAACAATTTCAGAATAACTCAAGCCCTTCATTTGTTTTCTTGAACATGATGAAGGGGACAGAGAACCTTAAAAATCCCCTTTTGCTTCCCCCGTCCAGTGGCTCACATGCCGCAGCTGTTTCTGCTCCTTTACATCTGTCTTCAAATTCCAGTCTCACATCAAGATAACCTCCTCCCCCAAATTTAACCTTTTGAACTTTTGTTCTCTCTTCCTTTCCTCCCTATTCTCATGCCTAAAGCTCAAAAGACCTTGTCTGTCAAAGCAGGACTCTCAGGGCAGGACTCACCTCAGAGCGCAAGAAACCATGTTAGCAAATGAGGGAAGACTGGGAACGTCCATGCGCGCTTCATTTTTGTCCCATTGCTCCCCTTTTAAAAATGTTATAAAAAATGTTATAAAAATGCTTAATTTTAAAGTTACACAAATGTGGTTTAACCTTTGTTGGCTTGTTTTTCCTTGCTAACCCAATGTCTTCCACATACATATTAGATACCTCATAACAAGGTTTTGAAAAAAAGAAGAATTAATGACGAGATGAATCTCTGAATGAACAAGAAAGGAATGTATGAATAAATGTAAAAATGAGACATTAGAGATTTGGGGGGGAAATTATTACTGGGAAATTAAAGACATGATCAATAAATGCTGGACATGGAGAAGATTAAAAAATACAGTTCTAAAATCCAACTCATTCTTTCACGTACATAAAAACAGAACAAAAAAAGAAAAGAGCTTTGAAAGTAAAAGCAAGTCATATATATATGTATACATATATATGTATATATATAGAAAGCTATCTACAATTTAAATAATCCCAGTGGTAGCTGTAACCAAGTGTATTAATTAGAATTCTTTGCAAGCCGCAGAGAACAAATCTGAATAAATAAGACATAAATGTATTTATTGGAAGAAGTATGTTTTACTGACCCAACAGTCATCTCCTCCCTCTTATCTTTGTGAACTGCACACTAGTTTTGTTCATGGCTCTAATTATCCCTCACCCATATGGTTCCAAGTTAGGTCTTAACTGAATAGAAGCCATTTCCATCCCTGCTACTAGTTTATGCATATATGAGATGTGTGGGAAATTCTCCTAATGGGCTTCTGGGAAAAGCTTTCCTTACTTGCAGAAAGAGACCCAAGCAAGAAAGAAAAATCCCTTCTCCTGTGTCTGAAAAGAGGGATGTGGTGAAGATGTGATGACTGGATTTCTGTAGCCTTCTTGTGAACATAAGAGGATAGCCAACGGGAAGCTAACATATCAGGATGAAAGAGTGGGATGAGGCAGTCAGTCTACATCCACATTTCTTGTTTCTGAAATGATAATTTCCCCAGAGCAACTCAGCTGAGCCAGGTTTTTCTGTTTTTCTGCAACTGACAGAATCCCAGGGATAGAGAACCATATCAAAGGGAGGCTGGACATCTGAGCTTGGGATTGGGTGGAGCCCCAGAAGCTGTGGAGGTTAGGAAGCAGAACCCAATAACAGCTGCCTTTTGGTGAAAACAGTCTGGTTGGGCTGCGCTAGGTCAGGTGAACTGAATTCCAGTGTTGTCTTTTTGTTCCTCTCTTCAAAGCAAGTTTCAATTCCTAGGCCTGATAATATTCAGTAAAAGAAAGAATTAATTCCTCAAATCGGACTTTAGATTCTAATACAAGGTTAGGTAGATGCTGAACAGCCAAAAATATCAAGTGTCTACAACATCAACAAATTAGCTGGTTTTTCCCAAGATCTCCTGTATTATGGGTTTTCTTGTTTCTTAGTATTCATTCTTGGGGGCTTCCATTTCCCCTAATCATCTTCTGTCCTTATTTCCTGCTTCCATAACATTCTACATCTTTATTTTAAATCATGCCTTCTGCAATGTCACTCTCGTCTGCCTTGTCTATGCCTTCATTCCCCAAATGTGGAAATAAATCAAGCCAGTTTTGTGTCTCAGATTTTCAGTGGAGTTTTGGGGTTACAGATGGAGATTACATTGGAGTATAAGCTGAGAACTAAGTGTAATATACCCGTCTAATAAAAAAAAATTAATAATCAACTATATCCCACCATGGGGAATTTGTTGCTGGATATGTTAAGTTCTAGCTCATGTCTCTCCATCCTATGACTATTTTCTTTTCCTCTCTACCAGGTTTTTTTTTCAATTTCCCCAAATTCCTTTAATTTCATAAACAGAATATTTCTCCATCTTGTACTCAAAATCAACCTTGTGGCCTTACGCATGCATAGCCAAGAACTCATTAAAGAGCTCTGTCAATGGGTTTCTATCCTTTAAAACACAAAGCATTGGGATAGCTTGGAATTAGTTTTTTCTTTATATGATACAAATTTTAGGATGTGCTTCTCTCTTTACCAACCTCTGTAAGCAGAAGGGGGGCAATTTAAAGATTTATTCTTCCCCATTTCACAGAAAAACCTGTGGGGATTGTTTTGTTTTTTCTCTTCCTTTCTTTTTCTTCTTCTCCATCCTCCTTCTGCTACTGCTCCTTCTTTTCCTTCTTCTCTCCACCCAGTACAAAGGCAGTGACTGTAATTGATTCTTACGCCCATAATTCAAATGAAGAACAAAGTATGAAGTCCAGTCTGAAGGAAAGGGGGAAACCGGGTACCGTGTGATACGGCTGCTAGTCCCAACTCTGCAATGTACTAGCAGTACGATTTTGAGTTGCTTCTGAAGTCTGGGATTAAAGCTATGGTTTACCTATATCAGAAGGGTATTAGCAAGACTAAATTAGATGATGGATGAAAAAGTACATCCTCAACTATCAAGGACTACCCAAATGTAAGAGAACGAATACCAGATAGTGAATTCCATCGCTGAAGGTCCATGAGAACGAAGCTGCTGACTGTCTGTGATAAAAGGCAGGAATTCAATCAAAGAGCAAAGAACCCGGGGACTGAGACTTTGGGGCGCCAAGGTCAGAGTGGGGCCAATAATAAGACTTGACTTGAGATGGAGCGCTACTGGAATCCTTCTATTTCTCTTGCAGAGGCAGATTTGATCTCTGAGGTTGCTGCAGGTTCAAACTTAAGAAATCTTACTCTGCTCTTTCTCCTTTAAGGCTGAAGGAGCAAAGAGTTAATTACCTTGTTATATTTGTCTCTCTTCCAAATTTTCCACATGGGCTTTTTTTCTTAATTAGCCATCATATGAAACTAGAAGAATATTTATTATTTACTGTGTGTATTAAATTTTATGTCTTTTCTTCTTAATTCTTAAAATGGGTAAATTTACTACTTTTCATATTTGTCTCCTAAAAAAAGCAATGTTTTTATTTGTTGTTGTTATTGTTGCTTTTATTGTTTAGTTGTAGTCCTCATTTGACTTTTCTTTGGGTCAGTAATTCTTCATAAAAAACAAAATGAGAAAACCTTCTGGCGTGCTTTAGATTAATTGGAAGAAGCAAATAGTTTCCCCATACGTTTTCTTATTCTTAATGCTTTTCTTTTTATCGTTTACCCAATTTATATATGATACCTAGAAATGCCCACTGAGTATTGGTTAAATTATATGGCTTAACTTCAAGGCTCTGTAGTAACTTATTAAAGTATATTTTATAAAGTGATTTTGGTCATCAAGATAGCATGACTATACAACGACTTATGTGCATATGTGGCTTGTTGCCATGGTACTAAGTCAGCTCCAAAGGAAACATGAAATGCACACCTACATGCCAATTTCAATCTCAATTATATATCTACTGCAATTCATTAGACTTAGGGATTCCAAAGGGTTTATACATTTAAAGACTTGCTTAACTGGTTTAGAATTTAACTGCTAGCCAAGGTACTCGGAAGGAAAGCATTTCTGAATAATTCCTCTATTTAAAATCTTCTTTATTTTTACCCCGACAGTAGGTAACATATAACAATGCATTATACATAGTCTTATTTTGTGTATGTATGGCTTACTTCTATATCATAAATGCTTTAAAAGCAAAGAATGTCTCTACTCCTCCTTCCCCACCTCCTAGTGCGGATACGGATATCTAATATAAGTTTCTCTTAAAAACGTTAGGCTTGACGGAATTCCCTGGCAGTTCAGTGGTTAGGACTCTGCGCCCTCACTGCCGAGGGCCTGGGTTCAGCCAAAAAAAAAAAAAAAAAAATTTGGGCTTGAATGGAAAAACTGGTCCACAAGTATCAATCAAGGTTCACTTAAGAGTTCCCCATAGCTGTTTAATATCTCAATGCAACAATCTAGGTTTTATTTGGAAATGATGATGATTTTAATATGTCTTAGGCCAGTCAAAGCAATTTTGAAAGCTCTGTTTGATAAGCTTCTTTTATCCCAGTTACATCTTTTGCTTCTCTCATCTCCCTTCCCCTCCACCTTCTCCAATTTCTTTCTTCTGTATCCCTCACATTTCTTTCTGTTTTGTACTCTCTCTTCTACTCTCTACACTTCAGCAATTACTTAGGGAAAAAAAGGGTCTGGCATTTTCCTATTGCAACTCAAAGGAAACCAAGCCTGAGCATATCTCTATAACATAAAGACCCAGTGGGTTCATTTTTTGGGGAAAAAAATCCGACCAGAAAGGAAAAAAATCCAGATTTACAAAATGTCACAATTAGATTTTTTAAAAAGTATATATAGTTCAGCTTGTTTACTTGGAAAAGGGACTCTTAATGTTCTTAATTATGTGTAAGTAAATAATCTAGGTTGATAGAATTTTAGAGGAAGCTGCTAAAACTAAAATGTTTGAGAAAACAGATATTGCTTAATGGACAAAGAAGCCGCTGTACACAGCGCCCGTTGAAAAAACTGAGAAGTAAAGGACCCATAACCCCCACAGGTGACTGGGAGAGTGTTTTGATATTTCTGCAGGTGTTTGTCTATAAAAGCATTTCAAGGTGTAGCTTTCTACTGATTCGACCTTGCTAAAAATCAATCTAGGAACTGTCATTTGCTAATCAACGTCTTTTTATCACATTTTCCAAACCTTTTTCAGGACATGAGAGTTTTTAGTTCCTCCTTCTTGAGAAAGAGACCCCCTCATGGGAGACCCTAAAGCCACCTCTGGACTTCGACACTATGTCTGCCCTGAATTGAAGGCCCTGTTGCTGAATTTCTCCAGTTTGCAAAGCAAGGAATTTCGCACTAAACTTGAGTTTCTAACTTAAAAATAAAACCCCAAACCTGCTCATCTATTGCAGGTAAATGTACTCCCTTTGTTTCATGGTATGCATTTAGATGCATTTGAAATAAAAGGTGAGTTAAATCAGAAATCTTGGGGACAAGCATTTACTATTTTAAAACAGAGAACGTCAAATGTTTTTCAACCCAGTACCAAGGGCATTTCACAGGTAATTTCTCAGAGCTGATGCTAGCTAATTATCAGCTATCATACCCTCCCTCCCATTCTAAGTGACTATCTCCTGGCAGAAAGACACAACTAGGAGTGTTTTGTTTCATTTGTCCTTGGAGTTTTTATCAACATCAAGAAGGTAGACTGAGCCAAAGTTAGAAGAATTCTGGAGCTAAGCAAAAAGCGACACATTTAACAGCCCCCATTAATTGGGGTTGTTACATGATTAATTTGAGAAAAACAGAAGAGACCGATTTCTTTACAACTCACAGTTGGATGCAACGCACTAAAAGTAATCCTGTAAATTACATTTTAAATCTTCAACATATTCCGAGCAGATAAATTAGTGGCATGATTGACCAAACTCCTTTTAAAAGTACACATATTACGATGCATCATAGTTATAAACAGATGGTATTTGGCCTCCTTCCTATTCTCAACATTTGGAATTTCTAAACTATGTGAATTAAACAATAATATTTTATAAACATACAAGGGATTTTGCTCACTGCTTTGTTAACATAGAAATTATACAATGCTGACATTTATTTAAATTTTAAAAAGTAAACAACAGTGTGCATTGAAATAAAGCAAACTAAAATCAACACAGAGAAGTATGTTCTGTGTGCATATTACCTACGATGGCACTGGCCTTTTTAAGGGAAGACATGATGGGTTGAAGAACAAATGGTAGCTTAGATGGGTCTAATCCTTTGTACTCCAAAGGCTCATTTAACACCTCTCTGTAAACAACGGATATTTATATCATAATTGGCTATTTGACCATCATTGTTCACTTACTGTATAACCTGCTATTATGGAGTTAAAAGAAGTTCCCCTTCATTGGCTCATCAGCTCTCATAGTAGTGAAAGTGTACTCGCAGTTTTGAAAACACTTCCACAAACGGGAATCATTCTGACACTTCTACTCAGAATGAGAAACATTATCATTATATCAATAAGTATGTATTTTTTTCTTTGGGGGATATTATTGCCAGAAAGAAAAGGAAATGTATCAGATCTTAAGGTCATTTACTGAGATTCCTTTCTAAAATTACAGTTTTAACTCTTTGGTCACATTTTGGAAGGGAGACACATCTGTTGAGTTGATGTACAAAATAGAAGGCACTCGGTTTTCAAACACTATTCTCAGATTTGCAAAGTTGTCCTGGGATGTATAAATAATAAATCAGATATTTCAATCTGTTTTATGGTTTTTGAAAGCCCTGATTATCATTGTTTAGAGACATTCTCTTCTCAATGCACTTCCCAAGTGTTCTTGTTCTAGCTTCCAAGGCTGGGCTTAGGTAGGCCACCTTCCCCTATCTCGGTTTACTCCTGGCCTGCTCTTCTCACATTTTAAACAATCAACCAACCAACCTCTACGTTCAGGTCTACAGTTTGAGGACCATTTCAAACCAGAGGGGGTAAAATCTTGAGTGATAGGTGCCGGCGATGGTCACCAACACTCCAGGCTAAGGTTTCTTATATTTGGTCATTGGAGTGCACCACTTTAGCCTACAATCTCTGTTGGTGGGAAAGAGAGGAAAGTATGCTACAACTTAGATGGACAGAAAAGGAAAGGGCTCTGCTGAAACCAAGAACAAAAGGCATTTTTCTCTTAAACATACAGTTTTAAATGTGTATATGCAAATAAATACCTAATGATAAATAGTAATACTAGCGGGAAGGAGGCCCTTTTAAAAACATAGATGCCTCAAAATGATATTAAACGTTTTCCCACGTTTTTTTGGAAATCAGTGTGATACTTCTAGATATTCTCCTACCCAAACACTGCTTAACCTCTCTGTCCCCCACCCTCTTTGCGCCTTCTAAATAAACAATTGGTGGTCAGGAGGAGAAACAGTTTGCAATCCAAAACACAGGTATGAAGTGAAAAGAAAGGCGACCTGAGGGCTGGCAGTGGGATTGAAATCACAAGTCTGAATATATGAGAGATTCGAAGAGGAGTATTTTAAAATTAATAGCCAGAATCCCTGCCTGGAGAGTTCCCGAGCCCATCCCCACTCCCTTCTCTGTTTTTGCTTAAGTTACATTTTTTAAAAAGGACAGCGGGGAGAGAAATCATTCTTTTTGCTTCATCTTTGTCGGATGCTCTCACTGAGGTATGAGACTGGCCGACTCAAGGAACCAAGTACAATAAAATACTTAGACGAACAGAGAAGAGTTCTGCCCGCCAGGGCTACGCCGCCTTCCCGGAGGTGCGGAGGGGACCAGTCAAGCCCGGCGCGAGGGAGCCAGGGCAGCACTGGGCCATCCGCCACGTGTGCGTGTGTCAGCATGTGAGTGTCGGTGCGCGCGTGCCGGGGTGCGTGCCCGCGTGTGTGCGTGACAGTGTGCGCGTGTCGGACTGTGAGCGCGCCGGCGTACGCGTGCCGGCGCGGCTTTGCCCGGGAGTCCGAGCGAGTTGTGAGCGCGAGCGCGAGCGCGGCGGTCGCCCGGGGCTCGCTCGGCCCCGCCGCCTGGGACGCGCCCCGCGGCCTCGGGGGCTCCTCTGGCTCTCGGTTCTGGGCTCAAATGCCGCCGAGGGGGCTCGGTGAGGACTCCGTGACCTCGACGTCCCCCTGCGTCCCGTTTTCTCTCGCCGGGAGAGGTGTAGAACTACCTCCACGCGCTTTGGCCGGGATCGAGCGGGGCACTGAGGGCGAGCGCCGCCGCGGACCGGAGCTCGGGCACATCGGCCCCGGGGAGAGGGTGCGCGGCGAGCGCCCGCATACCCTGGACCCGCCGGACCCTCGGCCAGCCCTTCGCGCTCTCGGAGGCTCTGGCGCCGCTGCCCCGACGCTCGGGGCGAGCAGGGCGAGCAGGGCGGGCGCCGGGGCGCGCGCTTTCGGGCAAGCGACCGCTTCTTCCGGCCGAGGCCCCCGCGCCCCGCCGCCGCCCCTCTGCCCGCGGCCCAGTCGGGCCACCCGAGCACCCAGCCTGCGGCGCGGGGCCAAACCCGACCGAAGGCGTAAGACCTGAGAGGCAGGGAGGCAAGGAGCAAAGAGGTAGCCAGCCCCAGACAAGGAATCCTTAATTACAGATTAAAGGCAAGCGAAACCGTGCACCACATTTTCCATGTGTCAGCTGACGGCAGCGACAAAAGGAAACACAGAATGCTGGGGGGAAGAAGGCCTGTCTACCCCCCCACCACCTTTATTAACAGTGGAAATGTAAAATACATTAGGTAGTGACTCTGGGTAGGTGGTGCCTTGGGCCAAATCGCAGCTGCTCGCTCCTCGCTCCTCGCTCCTCGTCGAGTAGGAGGACAGTTTGGTGATGCACCCAGAAGTCTGGGGAACCTCTTACAAAAAAAAAAAAAAAAGGACTGTAAATACTCCGAGTAGATTTTGCTTCCTAAAAACTTAATTACTTACACATTTTTAAGTTTTAATATTTGGTGTTTATAGTGTTGCAATTCATTATCTTCAGTGAACTACCTCGCGCACGCGCGCGCGCACACACACTCGCACATTTTGTTTTGCAATTCTGTAGATTCCATTTTTTTCTGGCCTGATATCACAGCATTAGAAATACAGAGGAAAAGCCAGGCCGATTGAAAGCCAGGGAACATAGCTGCAAGCACCAGAGAGCACAAGGTCCCTCATGGTTCTGGGCTCTGGAGGAAAAAGATGTATGCGTTGATGCCCTTTCTCTTAATTCATTATGATCACAAAACAATTTCCACCGTGTCCCTGGGATTTAAGACTCCAGTTCAACTCCATGACGTCCTAAATTCTTCACAGGGGGTAGAAAAATGTTCAGAAGCCGAAGTCCACTCTGTGACCATCACAAACCTCTAGTTCTGTGCCCTCAATTTCTAACACAAATTAGAGACATGACCTTTGAGGGTCACCCTGAGGCACCAGGCATTGCACTTTTCTGTGTTTTCTTTCTCTTGCTGCTGGGTCAGCTTGAGAAATAGAGGAATTTGGCTTTGTTAGTAATGTTGTTTACTGATACAATTGATGCAGCAGGTTGGAGGCGACAAGACCACCTTGCTTAGTCATTTTACCACCCTTTCTCTTTGTAGATATTTTTCTGTCTTTTATTTGTAACTTTTCCACCAGTGCCATTTTCCCCACAGCATTTTAAAAAAATTCGAAGTGCTTTTCCATGTGGTTCCAGTTAACTGATTTGCCCACACCCCAAATAATGCTATTTGCATTCAAGATTAATAGCTGCATATCAGTAAATCTTAAATACATCCTGATCCATATTTTCAGTTTAAATGATTCTTACATTATTGGCCAGACAAATGCCTGAACGAGTAAGTCTGTGGACTGGTTACCAGCCAGATGACGGCAGCGTTACACTCAGGGAACACAATTACAGTTTCTGCTCTAGTCCCTTCCACTGCAGAAGGCAGAGAGCCTTCCTTATTTGCCACCTTCCCCAGATGTGGTAGTAGATGAGCAGATTAATAAATTGCTGTAAATCACACTAAGTTGCAAGCCCTCCCCCCTTCTGGTACATATTTAGGAAAATCTTTTAAAATCTCCCTCAGCATCTAGTCGGATTTAGCCACACCCACTCCACATTTTGACTTTCTCCTTCAGTAAAATAAAGAAGGTGAAAGAGCAAATTAGGAGTTTTTCTTTCCCTGTAGCTTTCCAGTGTTTTGAGAGGATCATCCCGCTGTCGTTTTAGGCCAGTTTTGTTAGTTCGTGTTTTTACCACCCACCAAAGAACAGCACAGGATTGAGTTCATGTTAACAAATGATGTTCATGACTAGATTTCTAAATGCCAGAGTTATGATTTATTTTTTTAAATGGGTGGAGAAAGGAGAGCGGCAATAAAACTAGCCCCTAAGTCACTCAAAATCCTTGGCTTCACACATCTATGTGGTTATTAATTTTTTTTTTTTGGTCTTTTAAGTTTTGTCTACATTTCCTTTAAGTTCTACTATTATGGACTAAATATTTTTTGACCATTTACCTGTGTCCGTAGCTTCAAACCCTATGTTTATTATAGTTAGATTTATGAAAAGCATTACATGTTCCCCTTTTCTACTTTCTACGTGTTTATAATTGTCCCTATTTATCCCCCATCCCCGTTAAGAATTTCACAATAAAATCCTGTACCAAATAAATTAAACTCTGCAACTTCAGACACCCCAGGAAGAAGACATTAATCCACTTAGTTGAATACCCAGACCTCCCCCTCTCAATTTCAGCTCTTCTTAATGTAACATTTAGGCACACAGCTGGCTCCTTAGACTTTCCTCCCTCCCTTTCATTCTGAATCATATTGGCCTTGTTTAACCTTCATTTCCTTTCCTACCCCCCCGCATTTGTCCATGTACTTTTCTTTGACCACGTTTGTCTCTCTCTCTTTCTTTTTGCTACCCGGACGGAAACCAATAAATATAGTTTTCTAAGACCTTAATACTTTCTGTTAAAATCCCATTCTCCCTCCCCACTCCACTATTAATGCTTTGCACAATTTTTATGCATCCTTCGTTGTGAAGTTACTGCTCTGTATTTTTCTGATTGATCATTAAGTTGTGCTGGCTTTTGAGAACTGCCTCCATAATCCCGAAGCAAAGCTTTTTACTTGGCGTGCTCTTTGCCTTTGGAATGCCTTTCCTGGCAAGGACAGGCGTTTTGGTTTGACTATGATTCTTAAGTTACAATTCAAGGCTAATTTGTTCAGTTAGGTTTCTACTCTAAGCAGCTCTCTTTCTCACTGTTAAGTGCTCCATGAGGCTGCTTAGTTGAAGGGTGTGCTGTAAGCTCAAGATGTAATATATTTATATTGTACTTGATTATCAGTTTTCAAAAACAGCTGCATGCTTTGATATCTGTGTAAGGAAATATCAGAAGATAATATACCATTGGTATTTATTACTCTATAATTAAGGATGTGTCAGTGTTTCCTTTTTTAAAAAAACCCCTATTTTCAGAAATTCATATCTCAGGCATAAATTTCCCTATGAATTACAGTCTAATACCATATTAGAAGTATCTCCTTTTTAAGTTATCCCTCCCCTTCCTTTTCTTTCTAGGGAAATAAGTTTCAGGATGTAATTTCTGGTTTACTATCTGGGATGAGAGGAAGCAAGCCCTATGTTGCACAATTAAAGGTGCTTCTGCCACTGATGCCACCTGCTCCCTCTGCCCTAGGCCCCTTGCACCGGGCGAGATCATGGGGGCTGCCTTTTGGATAAAGGGCCAGCCTTCTATCTATTTGATAGGCAACTTCTCCTTGTATGATGCGAAAGGCAATAAAGAAGACTCAGCTGTTCAGAAACATCACAGGTACCACAAAGTCCGAGATTTTAGGACCAGGAATCAATCCTTTTGCATTCCTCTTCTCATGGTTACTTAGACTACAAATGCAGCCAGGCCAGGAGGAACATGAAATAAATCTATAGTCAGGTACTAGCAACATTTTCATCTATATTTCTTCTGATAGTATACTGAGAAGCAGGAGAAGGAGGGAAGGGGGAAAAGATGGACAGCCAGATATGTTCCTCTTCCCCTCCTTTAAGGGATGGTCTTGACCAGTTGAATTGACCACAACCTCCTGAAAGAGGCTGAGTTCTAGACCCACCATGGGACCCAGAGCAACTCAACCTCACCTCAGCCCTCAGTTTCCCCACAGCTAAAATGGGGACGTTACAAAATAAATGCTTACCAGCAGGGCCAGGAAATTTATGTGATGTATAAGTCCAGCAGGGTGTAAGGCCACAAGGAGTGGCAGGGGCCTGGGATGGATGTAGAGACCCAAAGACTCCCTACAGGCATAATAATGGTCATAATAAAAACACTTAATGGTGGGATCAATTGGGAGATTGGGATTGACATGTATACACTAATATGTAAAAAATAGATAACTAATAAGAACCTGCTGTATAAAAGTAAATAAAAATTTAAAAACATAAAAACACTTAAAATATCAGCAACGCCACAGGACCTCTCGTTCACCTTCTATAACCAACTGCGTGGGCCACCCCCTGCTGCCCTTTGCACTCTCCTAGCTGGTGAGGGGAGAAACAGTAGGGAACCAGGGGTTCCCAGTGAGTCACAAGCACTGAACTTCGTGCTTCCTGAAAGACAGGTGGGTGACAATGACACTATCCCATGCAGGGAAAGACTTACACAAAACATCTTTCTGTTTCTATAAGGCAGTCTGGCTCTTAAATAAGCCTTAATACGATGCCTTAATTTTCTTGCTTGTGAAATGATGACAAAACATTACATTTTCAAATATAAAGGACTTCAAATTCTCGAGAAAAGTGTTACATACGTACTTCTAGTAGAAATCATATCTTCTAGCGCTCCATCTTAGGTCTGCTAGTTAAATGCAGTAACTGATAGCACAGTAAACATTTTAGATTATCTCTCAGCAGACATCAGTTCTTTATATCAGTTTATGGGAACAACGATGAACCTGTCCCTAGGGTTGAAAGTCATTACCACAGAGATATGGGAGAGAATAAGGAATCACTAAAGTGGTGATAAGTGATGGGAGGACCCCTGAAGGTACTGACCCCTAATTCCAATTTAGGAAAATGGGCCAGAGGATGAGTGGGGATCCTGAGGTCATACGTAACTCAAATGCAGCTAGGGCATTCTGAAGATACTAGGAGGACTCCTTTCATGGCAATGAAAGTCTTGTGTCTTAAAGAGGAAAGGGGACAGGTAACAGTACAGGAAGCGGGCAGAGCGGTTAGCAGCTCAGACAGCTCTGTGCCCTACCACAGAGCTCTGAATTTTTCAAGATAAAAAAAGACAGGCTGATATAACAACTTCCTACATCTTCCTCTCTTTACTCTTCAAAAGGGAGTTTGTTGAGCTATAGTTTTCCATCTTATATTTATAATGCCACAGGCATTAGTTAGAAATGGTGACCAGCAGCCCCAGGAAAAAGGAACCCACAGACAGTCAAGTTTTTCTTCCTAGGTATGGTTTGTTTCAGGGTCAAGGTTAGGTCCTTGGCTCCAAGTAAGCAGAGGAAACTCTTCTCATGCAAAACTGGCAGCTAGGGCAGTTTCTTTCACTGCCTGGAGAAAAATGGTTTTCTGACTCCATCAATAGTTTAGAGTCGAGAAATGTTAAGAATGGTGCAGTAGCAAAGTATTTAGAGCTCTTATATTATACATGGTGACCAAAGTATCTATATCTCCTATCAAAAGGTATGTCCAATAATAACATTTAAGGCATGTAAAAAGTCATAAAGGGTAGAAATAAACCTTTGTGTGCTATGACCCAGCTTAAGATTAACTGTACAGTAAGCACGCCTCTCCCAGTTATATGTCTGGTCTTCCCACCATCACTCCTCTGACTTAATCATTTTTGTAAATTTGGTGTTAATCCCCAAGTTTTTTGTTATACTTTAATCACATATGTACATGTCTTTGAGCATCATGTAGAATTGTTGCATGTTTTTAAACTTTCCCAATTACATCTTAATGAATAACTTTGAAGGGAGGGCACGTTACTGAAGCATCAGTTGTCCTGTATCTGAATTCAAGTTTTAAAATGAAACATGTTCTCCAGCTTTCCACTGAAACAGAAAGGCACTCAGGGTGATACCTGTCAATAGTCAATAGAAGAATATGAATATCTCTCATAGAATATGTCAACATTAAAAGACAGCATGGACTATCATTTGAAAACTGATTCTATCACCCACAGAAAGTATCTTGAGACTTAAATGAAAATTTTTTTGTGGCTCATAATATTTCTGGGTAGCAGATGCTTTCTCAAAAACAGATTTTACTTTTAAAAATATCAAATATAATTAACACCTTCAACATAAAATGAAATCTTTGCTTCCAGATGCATTTCAAGGTGTTGAAATGAATTTGTGCAGTCCTCTATGGCTGAGTTTCCACTGACTTACTGATTGTGCTGCCATCTTTATGTGGCATGTCTGAAGAACGGAGAGCTAGAGCAGGGCATTTAAACTCAACCGTATTTGAAGGATGCTTGTTAAACCAGGAGCATTTGGGGAGAGGTCTTTTGACCTATTCCTGATTAACCTGGTATAAATGAGTAAGTTAAGAACTAGATGCTCTTCTATTTATTATAGAAACACCTAGCCAGAAACACAGATTAGGTAAATTCAGGGCAAGCATTCTGGACATTGTATCAAGGTTGATAATGGGCGGACTTTTAAAGACATTTAAGATTAAAATTGGTTTAATGATTAATTTAAAAAGAATAAAATGAACAGAATTGAATGCTCAAAAAAAAATTTTTTTTTCAACAACCGTACTAAAAATAAGAAACAAAGGGACTGTTTCACTCTTTAGTGAAAGCAAGGGAAACAGGAAATAGTCAACTTGTACCGTTGATTATCCTCTGACTTCAACAAAATATGGGATAACTTACTTAATAACTCTCCATGCCACCATGTCATGGCTGTTGAGAAGCATACACGCACATACATAGATACAGTTATCTTTTCAAATGTTAAGAATTACACATTTACAAAACTTTTTATTGCTTATTTGCACTAATACCAAACCCGACAGCATGGTTTTAAGAAGTGACCACTTTAATGTAAAGTTTTATTCCAGAAGTAATGCTGGGCACAGCTAAAGACAAAATTTGATTTGAGTTTATGGGTGTAGGAAAAAAACCTTCCATACACAGGTAACTTGCAATATTTTGTTTGCCAGAATCAGGCAAATATTTAAATGTTTTCAATGCACTATCTGAACAGTAATTCATGTTGTCTTCCCATCACTTAGTGAGAAAAACATATATGGATAGTTGTGCATGTAATATCTTGTTCACTATAAAATGTGAGCTCATTATTTGCAGGATAGTAAAACATAGTAAACTAAGCACTGTTTCTTGGCCGTGAGCATGTAATATGGTTTGAGAGACATCATCTATGATAGGGCACCTTTCTAACTGAAGCATCTCTTTAGATGATAAACCCTGCTCAGGAGAATAGTCTTAAGAACCTCTTAGGCATATTTATATCTTAACTTTTCCACTCAAAAGGAGCATAACTGATAGATTCCGAGTTCCACAGTCTCAGACCAGAAGGGACTTCTCAAATAATTCCTGAGCTCTTTGTTTATGGGTTGGGGGTAATTTGTTCAGTGCCTTCTCAAAAGCGGGAGGAGGACTCAAGGCTAGTGCTGTGATGTCCATCACACATATGGCTCTCACTGTGTGCAAAGACAGAGCTTGTTGTTCCTGCTTCTTACTCTTCCTGCTTTTATTTTTATTTATTTATTATTTATTTTGCGGTACGCGGGCCTCTCACTGCTGTGGCCTCTCCCGCTGCGGAGCACAGGCTCCGGACGCGCAGGCCCAGCGACCACGGCTCACGGGCCCAGCCGCTCCGCGGCACGTGGGATCCTTCCGGACCAGGGCACGAACCCGCGTCCCCTGCATCGGCAGGCGGACTCTCAACCACTGCGCCACCAGGGAAGTCCGTTCTTCCTGCTTTTAAATTCCCTGACCTCATGGGTCTTGAACTGCTGCTTTCTCTGACCTGCAAGTCTGCCTCTATCCAGAGGACTCTCTCTGGCCCCCTGACCTTGATCTATTTCCTGCTTACGCTTTTGCTACCTGTGAAATGGGCCCTACTAGACTTTTGAACCAGTGCCCGCTCTATCTCGGATGCCTGCTAGACCACTCAATCCTTCTGAAAGCCAGAGAGCCAGGCTTGGCCCTTGTCTATCCCCCTCTCCCTGGCTGCTTCTCACTCTACAGCTTAGAGAAGTTATTCATTTCAAAAGCTAGGAAAGTTACAATTTACCTGCCAGTAAACAGAAGATGGTTTATCAACAGACTCTACCTTAATGACTACAAATGTTTACCTCCTGCTTTCCAGAATGCAAAGAAAATCTTGGAAATGTCATAATATCTTACAAACATTTGCAAAACAGATCCTTGTTCATCCGGAAAAGAAACAATTGTATTCGTTGTCTCTGACACAAGGAAAGTGTTCAGTGAGAAACATACAGATAGATGTACACACCTTACACTGAAATGAGATATGTTAATTAAAAATTGCAGTGGGCACTTTATTAAAAATTTATTTTACAATCTAGCCATTCAAAACATCTTGACATCAACAAATAGAGCAGCTTGACTATTGGAATCATAAGTGATTTATCTTGAAAAGATTATATTTGTAGCTGGATGCAAATACTTTTGATGGATATTTATATCAAAATTACTGGTTTTGCTGGAAGTATTTTAATTTCCCTATTTTTATCCCTGGAAAAAAATTAAAACAAGTATCTCAGTGCTCATTTTATGGATGAGATGGCCCCACTTAGTGTATTTCCCATGTTTGTCTGAATTACAGCTGTTTATCTTGCAACTTTTCTTTAAGATAAATTAAATGCAAATGTAACTCTGTGAATCATGGGAATACCTGCCAGACCCCTTATTAATACCTTCACTTAAAAACCCCTGTGCCAGGGAGTCATTAATTTGCTAAAAGAAAAGTGCTAAAGCAGATCTTTGCCCACAAACATTTCTGAGATGGCTGCCCAATTAGTTGGTAGCATTCTGAGCCTCCTTTCAGACCCTGTGGCCCTTTGAGGACACAAGAAGGCTCCGATGATAACCTGGCAACCTAGGTAGAAACCCAGCCAAGTGAGAGTGTTTGAAGCTGTAGTTTGGCTGCCATCGTGTCGGCAAAAAGAAAGAATTCAGGCACCATGTCATCCAGTACAAAGGATAAAAACGGATTCAACCGGAAATTCAATGTGGCACCACATATGGGATACATGAGTGCGGTTATACAACAGGCCACATATTTTTTTTGAACAGTCTCCTCCATGTGATGCCGAGGACATGTGTAACCATCATAACGTCTCTAGGAATCTGTATTTAATTTGAGTTGGGGTGGTGGCAGGGATTGGAGATCTGAAGCTGCCACAGGTTTGTGGCAGATGGCTCTGTGTCAGCTATGACAAGCAGCCAGGCTCAGCTTCCTCTGCAGATTTTCTTTTCTCTCTGATCAGGTAAATATGGGCACACTCTGGAAAGTTCTACAGATTCTGCCTTAGGCTGCAAGTTTGTGACTTAGCCCCATCTGTCACAAATCTTCCCTAGGTTCTGCTGTAAGCAGAGACCTGAATTTACCGTGTAGGGCTGCCCAAGAAAAAGGAGCTATTTCACCCTGTAAGGGGGAGGGAGAGAAGAGAAAGCAATGAGGAAGCATTAACGACCCGAAAGACTAAAGCATGCTGAAAATTCATATTGCAAATTTGCATAATTTACATCAATTAGACTTCAAAAAGCCACCAAGTAAATGGTTCTCGAGTTTCAGCACCTCAGGAAATCCCAGTTTCTGATTGGTTTAAAGTGTAACTGTATTTCCAATCATTGGGGAAAGCTGCCTACCCCCTTTTTTTTTGCGAATGGGTACATTTGACTGCACACATATTTCCTGGTTTATGTTATGGATGACAGCTATTAGAAGTTTATCATCCAACTTTTAACTTTTATAAACATAAGATACACAACACTCTTAATACATGTTTTTGCGGATGTGAATTTTACTTTTAAGTGGTGAAGGCACAAGAGAAATGCCATTACTGTTACATGGAAATTATAAAGCACTTCAAGTTTACAAACGGGTTTATATTCATTATTTCATTATAGCAGGGCCTCAGGGGGAAAATGCTATTAAAAATTAAGAAAAAAAGAATTCTTCCAAGTTTACAGATGAATCATATAGAGGCCAAGAAGTTCACCTACAGCCAGGCTACAAATTAGGAGCAGAGAAAAAGAAGCAGCCAAAACCTCTAACTGATCTTAATCACCCCGAGTATATCTATTGTGCTAAAGAGTTTTTGCTTTTATTTTACTTAAACAAATCAAGGAAAAACCAAGCCAAAACAAAATCAAGGAAAGACGTGAAGAAAGAGAGAGGGAAGAGTAGTGGGGAGGGAGGGAGAGAGATCGAGACTGAGAATTTGCCTTAAATTGTGCTGGTGCAAATGAGAGATTTTAGAAGTTCTAAAAACATCACGAGCTTTTAACTGTTCATTTTTAAGGAAAAAAGTAATGACTTTGGAGGCGTGTTAATACTAGTGAGTACCACCTTATTCACACCTAGAGTAGAAACTCAAATTAAAAGGGGGCTATAAAGTGACCAGTCTCTTGAAGGAACCTTAAAGTGGCTTGGCTGTGGTTCGGGGAGATATAGCCTGATATAATTAAGACAAAACCACAAATGGCTTTTCTGGGCACTGAGTCTGAATTGTAAGCTTAATCATTGTTTCGAATCACTTTTAGGCAGAAATCTGAAAATTGCCCTCTCCTCCAAATAACAGCAGGTTATAAAGGTTTCTGGAATGCTGAAGAACTTGAAGAGGAGAACAAAATAAAAAATCAGCTGCTATCATCTGAAAAAACTTAAGAAACTACAGTTTACCCTCGTAAAGCAAAGGAAGGATGGCATCTCTTTTTTTTCCCCACACAGAATATCTCTCAATTTGTAAATAAAACTAAATGAAACATAGCGTGGGAATGAAAATCTATTCTGTTAGTCTGGGCAGTATATATTTTATACAACTGCCCCACTTGTACTCTTGTGCTATTTTTCAATACCGGTAACAAGGGGGTGAACATAAATTTTCTTCTAAAGCATTTTAAAATATAATGATCAAAGTTTCTCTAAAAGCATAAAGTACTGATCTCAAGTAATTGTTGGGAACTTTCGGGAAGTAAATTCCCATAGTCAAAATGAGCCAAAAATTACAACTTCCCGGTATTAGACTTACATCGGTTGTAAAAGGAAGCCCGATGTTAGTGTAAGAAGTTAATCCTTGGCTGATTACTTTATGATTACTTCTCGAACCTTGTGTTCAAGTCTGGTTTAGGAGTCATCAAAGAGCTCCCTATTCCAGATGAAGTGAAACCTACTTTATCTCTGTGGCAAGTGTTTGGCTAATGGGTCTAACCTACTTAGAAAAGGACGCGTCCTGAAAGTACAAGAAAGCTGCAGTCAACGGTTGAGCCTAGTGGCAAACTTTTTAAGAAATGGCTTTAGATTTTTAAAAATTCAGAACATGGTTTTTAAAATAATTAAGAAACAGTTTCTGCATGTATTTCTTTAAATATTTTAAGAAAAATGTGTGTGTGTGTGTGTGTGAGAGAGAGAGAGAGAGAGACAGAGCAAAAGAGAGGGAGAGATAAAGGGAACACACTTGCACGCACGTGAGGAATTTAAACATTTCAAGTCTGAAACCATTTCAGGTGAGAAGTCATGGGCACAGAGTTCTGTAGTAGGAAGAGTCACTTTAAGAAAAAAAAAGTATCAAATTCTGTTTCTGCTTTTCAGTTACTAGCATTCTGTTTCAAATCCTGCTTCAAGTTATAGCCCCCAAACTCTCACTCATATTGAAAGTATAATGTCTCAAGTGAGAAGAGAGCCAAGTGTTAGTAGCCTTATTCTAGTCATTAAATTTCTAAGTGTGAATCCATATGAAAAATCCTATCCTAAAGTGAACTCTACATGGTAAGTAGTTGAGATGATTTTAAAATGTAAACTTTTAACAACAGAAAAAGAGAGTAAGGTGTAAAAATGTAAAAGGAGCAAATTAAAGAATTCAGTGACATTCTATCCTTTTAGATCTTACAAGCATATGTTTTTAAAAGCAAAACAGCACTGTCCAAGGGAACAAATCTAAAAAAACCCCCCAACACTCTCTTTATAGTATACACAAAAGTCTCTTCCATTGCATAAGAGAAGTAGGCAAAAAGCTGCCTTGGGGGAAATAATTCTCTGGTATTTAGTGAGGGCAAATGTTACCTGATATGTGTATATTTATAAAGCATAAGGTAAAAAAATAGTGTAACTTATTATATCTTAATTATAAAGTTTTAGCAGGCATTCTTTTTCTGTTTTAGCTCTAAATCTTATTACAACAACCCAACTAGATCTGTGGTCCTTCCTGTGATTTCTACCAGTTTGTCCTGACAATTGCATTATAAAGCTCTTGATTACTTCTATTTCTTGGACTAATTTATTAATTTTTGAGATTAATTTTTGGATATTATGTCATCAAAATCTATGAATGAGGACATATATTATAGTGTATAATAGATTGATAAGAAAAAACATTCATGGTAAAAAGTATGTAAAAGGAATTACATATATATATTCTTATAAATGCTTATGCGTGAAACACTAATTTATAAAACTTTGAGCTGGACCATTTTAGGATGCGTGGACTAAACATATATGTAAACCATAGTAACATGAAAAAACATTTAATGTATAGGCTATCTTTTAAGTTATAGGAGGAACAATTTGGTATATTAACAGCATACCACTAAGCTGACATTCTTTCAAAGTTTTTCCAGAAGTTGTTGGTAAAATAAATAATTATAGCTATGTTACGGCAATAGCTGTATTAAAATATTTCAACTGGAGATTTGTTTTTTATTGTAACTAAAAGCAACCTGTTGCAGTAATTTTTGAAATGGTTAAAGATTTGCAGATGCAAAATAACAGGGATAATAAGGCCTACCTGGAAGCCAAATTAAAAACGGATAAATTTTGATGGTGGAAATACAATTATAAATGCTTCACCATTTTCATCACAAGGTAAAAACATTCCTTCCTGCCCCCTTTCTTGTACCGATATGTGGTGATGGGTGATAACTAAAACTTGCGGTGGTAATCATTTCACGATATATGTCTGTCATTACGCTGCACACCTTAAACTTATACAGTGCAGTATGTCAATTATATCTCAATAAAACTGAAAAAAATATTGCCCAAAAATTCACCAGAAGGAAAAAAAATCAATAATTCAACGGTAAACTCATTGAAAATAGCTTTGTGTCATATGTAGAAAATGAATCCACTTGTGTTAATACATATTATTCTATTTCTTCACTTTCATAATCTGCACATTTTGATAGTCTGTCATGTGGGAAACTACTAAATTAATATTTTACACAAACAAGACCACGACTGAACTTTCAAAATTAGGAAATCTGGATGTAAACCTTGGAAGTCTGTTTTCTCTTTGAAGCTTCCCATGTATACGATACAATCGTATTGACTGAAGGAGTAATACTGAAGCCTGGAACTGTTCAGTCAGCATTTTAAACTATTATGAGCTACCTTCTGAACCATTGCCAAGTTAATAGACAATGAAAGATAATGAGCTTGAAATTGGGTGTTAAATTGCATTTTTGGTTCTCTCCCTTTTTCTTGAAGTTTAACTGTTTCCTGCAGAAACAGAGTCATGTTTTGATGTATCACTATGTAAATAGGTATTTTAGGCCATGACAAGGGAAAGGAGAGAAAAAAGGCAGCGAACTGTATTTCATGTAGGAAGGTTATATATTAACACAGGAAAATTAAAATATGCTGGATTATAAAACTGCTAGATTGTAAACTACACTGGATTTATGTAAAATGAAGTTGCTACATTCAAAGAATATAAAAAGGTATATTACTCATGGCCTAGAGCCACCTTAAAAACTCATAAAGCAGATTTATCCCGGTTCAATTACTTAGACTTTTAGTAGGGTCTCTTTGTGTGGTTATTTCAACAATGTAAAATTCTTGATTCAAACAAGGGAAAAGAGATAATGAATGAGGGAACTGAATGATGATGCTATTTAAACTCTTTTCCTTTTGCCTTTGTCATTCAGAGAGGATACTGACAGTTTAATTCTAAACAAACTGAGGGTTTTTATGTAATTTTACTAAACTGGACAAAGGAAACATTTGATTCTTTGAAAATCATCTTTAAAGTAGTTAAAAAAATGAACACCAAACTTCATGAATGTCATTCACCTGAATTTTTGAGGACTGAAGATTTCATTCTGATGGGAAGAAAGGCTTATCCTCACTAGTATAATTGTAGAATCTTTCCTTTACTTCCTTTTAAACTAATGAGTTACATTAATCCAGGTTCATTTTTATAAGCCTCTTGGGGCTAAATGTAAAGGACAGTCATCTTAGAAAACAATAAATTAAAAAAAAAGCATGTACCGTGCATTAAGTGCACGTATTTCATAAGGCCTAGGTTAATACAACTAGCATCCAGTTTAATTAATCCTTGTTAGTGTAACAGCTAATATCCGTCCCTAGCATGTTTCCTTTAAACATTAGTATGTTAATTAAATGTTGTTTTTTTTTAAGATTTTTCTTTGTACTTCAATATGGCATTTATACCATGTAAATCTCTTCTCAATAACTACCTTATAGAGATGTTTTCTTACAATATCTGGTCTCTTGCAGAAATTCTGGAGCCTTTTTGAAAGCTGTTCAGGTGTAGAATACAGATATTCAGCTGCAGGAAAAACAGATACATTTTTAATGAAACAAAAACCTCAAAGCACACACTTGATATTAGTCACTTTACTAATTAAAAATGCATATTGCTCTGTGCCGCCTCGTGTTTTACATTATTTAAGCATGATTTTATAAGGTTACCTCAGCTCACAAGGATGTTTAATGCTAAATAAGACTGTGTAGTTGTGCTGTTTAGACATCTCCTTTGGGTGATTAAAATACATTATTCTAATGTAACACAATGCATATGTGATATATTTAGTGATGAGAATTTTTTCAAAGAACTAGTACGACAGCCGTATGTACCCTGTACAACAGTTGCATATTATTAACTAGTCAATTGTTGAAATAATTTGGTGTGACTTTCAGTCCTCAGTTTTTCTCTGTGTATATCATTAAAAAAAAAATCTGTAAGCAATTGCAGCAACACTGACCTGCTTACAAAAATCCATCATTATGGGATGTGTATGCTAACAATGAAGAATGCTATTTGAAAACTTGCTTTTTTGTTATCTTGAAAGAACAGATGGTAAATATAAGCTTACTCTAATGTATTAAAACACATAAAATTTTCCTTAACACTAACATGTTGACTTGCCAAATAAACAATTGCTCCTGCCTAAGTTTATTTTCAAACTTTCTAATTTAGCATGAATCATGTATTAAATCTCAACAAAGACGAAAGTACATTAAAGCAGCTACCTGGAAATATTTCGGGATAAACCAAATCTTTGGGACAGAGTGGGTAACAACCACAATACACAGCTTCCAACCTAAAGAAATTTTAGGAAGAGGATAAAAATATATTAAAAAGACATTACCATCAGAACCAGAAAGTGGTTTTGTTTGTCTAAGTTAACAGTATGAGCCCAGAGTTAACTGGGATGAAGAATATGGTCGGCAGTACAATCCTAAAAGCCAAAGTTGCTCTTTTAAAAGATTTTATTAATCATATATGAATTTCATAGAACAGAACCAACAGCATATGTTTTGTTCACTGAATTAATCAAAGCGCAGCTCTGCATTTTTTTTTTTTTTGTTTTTAAAATACTGTTTAACACATTTTATAATCAGCAGATAAACACATGTAACAACATGGTAAAGTATGGACAGCTTTTCTTAATAATGCTGCAAAGCCCCAGAATGTTCATTTTTCAAAATGTTTAAATAAAATAGCAAATACTTTAACACTGTAGCTGTAGAAATCATCGAGGCACTTTTAAAAGCATCAGAAAAAAATTTACAATCTGTTGTGATGGGGCATTTTCATTTTAAGCTAAAGCTTCAGAATAGTTACTTATTAGGCAGGATATAGAACTATTCCCCCCTTTTATTGAAAAACTCTCATGAAGATTACCTTAATGAATATTTTGCTTTCCTGACTCAAAATTCAGCTCATTTTCCATTTTATCCAAAAAGAACACTGCTATTATTAAACAAAGAAACAAGAAAGTTTCACTTTGTGAGAGGATTTCCCCAGGGACCACCTACCTATAGGAAGTTTTTCTTCATGTCATAGCGGTAAGGGTTAAGTACAAGAAAGGTATTGCATCTTGATGGCTGTGTTAGCCCTGCATAATGGCTATTGATCTGACATACAATAAACCTTAAAGATATCACTGTAATTTCTGTTGGCTAGGAATTATGCAGTGAAATTCAAAACACTCTTTAAAATATGTTTATTTTATGAGAAACTTTGAATTGCATCCAAAATGTTGACCAAAGGCAGAATTTTATTTTGAACTGCAGATTTTTTTCAACCCAAGAATAGTTTGAAGTTATGTCAATGTTTACCTTGTTTATTTACAGCGACAAAGTACATGCAATTTAAGCTGTTTTTAAGTGGGTGATGTTTTCCCTATTTTATAACTGAAATTAGTTTAAATGAAAAGTATTTACTTTGAGCTGCAAAGTTTGGAAAAACACTGAGTTCAAAGTTTTGCTTAAGAACTGCTAGCAGTTACCAGATAACACAGTGGAAAGGCACAGGATCTAGTTTCCAATGATTAATTTCAAAATCCAAACTAATATCTAATATTCTTTTTTACATAAATAGGGTATGTATAGAAATTCTTATCATAAGCACAGCTATAAAACTGCACTGTGACTGCATTATAAAACATTCACAAAAGTTTTGAGCACATAAACTGGGGATATTCTTTATGAACAAAAAGAAAATATGCACTTTATCTGAAGACACTCAGTTTTAAAATGCTTTGCCAATCGAAAAGCAAATACATATGAACATTCTCTTATAATTATATAAAATCAAAAGAGTGAAGTCACAGGCATTTCAGAAAGTGCACGTTATCTGCTTTTTAATAATGGATTTGAATTAGAGTGTTCTGTTCCCCGAAAGAAAACTGCAGGCCAAGTTACATTTTGAGTCATCGTATGAGCATGTACTCTGCCATTTCCAAAAAAACCTCTGCTAATTAAAATACAGTGAGAGAGGAATGGCATTATTTGATTTAGGAAGAAAAAAAATTTACAAATTTGGATTCCAACTTTTATTTGTAAATTATCTTCTTCGTGGTTATATTTCTAATTCATCAAGAAAAAAAGCAATCACCATTTCTGGTTATAATTTTGACCTCTAAGATACTAAACCTTATTATACACATTATTTACATCAAGACTGTGTTTTAAAATATATTAAATTTGCCACAATATTTTAAAAGAAATTTATAAAATTCCTTCTAAGTTTCTCATATT
>NW_021703772.1:85910874-85953374 GCF_005190385.1 Monodon monoceros | reverse complement strand
AAGTAAACATAATATATCAAAATAGATTAATTGAATATATACACAGATCAGTAATATTTTTATAATGATTTTGGCAAAAGGTCAGCAATTTCATTAAACATATACAACAGTACACCTACTATGGGCAATGTGCTATATTATGCTTATGTGACTAAGGGTTGTGAAATCAATTCAGAGCAGCATTAAAAGAAACAAGACAGAACAGAAAAGAAAGAAAACATCAGAGTGCATCAAATGCAATGAGAATATGTATTATGTTATGAAAACTTTGGGTCAAGTATAAATATGCCTACATACATGGGTATACTAGATCACAATGTAAATATGTATATTGGTGTGGATCATCGTCAAAAGGTTGGAAACCCTGTTATATTGGAATCTTTGGGTCCTATGAAGCTGAATAATTACAACTGCTATCCTCAAGAACCTTCTGTTATTGAAGTATGACAAATACATAGTTAAGTATAAACAAAATCCCATGGACATTCAAAGAAGGGAGGCAGCATATCTGTTTTAGAGGTCAGGGAAAGTGGTTGAGCTTTGACAGGTAGAAGAGGAGAAAGGGGTTCTGGGTAGTGACATGTGAGCTATCTTCAGGGAACACTGAGTAAACTAGGCTATAGCCCAGGATACTCATGGATAAGGATTGAAGTAAGGCTAGGAAGGTGGTTGAAACCACTCTGAGAAATCCTGACCAATGAGGTTATACTTATTTGATAAGGGTAGGAGAGGAGAAGGTGAGATACACAGAGATTACCTTTAGCAAATTGAAGTTAGCAAAGGCTTACAGGATGGAGCAGAGGGCAATGCTAATCAGCCCATGAGGGTGGCCAGAAGAATGTGACTGGCCTAGGTCAATGGTTCTCAGCTGCCTGAAGTGGGAGCTGGGGTTGAGCGTGCAGGTAGATATCGGATGATGAGAAGTAAAATATGTTTTGAAAAAGCATAATTATTATACTCATTGTTTTTTATAATCAAAACTTCAAAAACTGTCACTCCGTGAAATCCCCTTGGGGGTAGGGATGTTCACCCCATTTTAAAAGTTGATGCACCCTAACCTCCAATGTCCTTTCTAGTTGTAACCTCATTTGAATGACTTTATTTTGTGGACAAGTAAGCTAAAGCTAAAAGAGGTGACATGGTTAATCAGTGTCAGAGCTGGAACCAGACCCTGAGCCTTCTAAATTCCAGGACCGTGTTCATTCCACTGCACCATATATCTGTGATGGTTTCCATTTTACAAATGAAACAATTTGGGCAAGGAGAGATATAGCTGGAAAAGCTCACTATTTGGATCCAGATATTCACTCCCTGTTGTGCTGCTTTCTGTCAGAGACTCCTGTTCTGATAGCCATTGCAGGAAACATGAATTTGTAAAACAGGCAGGCTTTCCACCAAAGTCTCTTATTGGAGCAAATTTTATTTTGACCATACCACACTCCAAATCGTGACCATAATACAACTACAGGAATTCAAAAAGATAAAACTCCAAAGCAATGTGCAGCAGCCACATTCCAAGACCTCCTATCTGTCAACCCAAGTCATATATACATATACAGCTTTTAAAATTAGCGTCTGTTTCTAATTTCCTATTGGTCTACCGATGTCTTGACTTTTTCCCATTCATTATTTAATTAATTTATCTATTTCCTTGTGTCATTCCCAAGCATACATTTCTCATAAAATTTAAGGACAGTGCTTTGAAAATTAAAGAATATTTTTCCTCAGTAATGTTTTCATAGATATAACTTTTGAGAACAATTTCTTGAGAGATGTTTTAGGAGTTGTATTCTAGGACACATTATCTTCATGGTCTTCCCCCTGGTAGGATGGATAAATGATCTTGCCTTGAGAATTGCAATGAATTCTCTGGTTTCCATATAAAAGATAAATATTCCACTTACAGAAGCTGCAGGAGTAGAGTTCAAGCAGGCCTGAAGTTTAGGCCTGACGGAACGGCATGTCTGGGAGTGATCAGGGGAAAAAGACTGATTCTCACAGGATATGCTGAGCAATGGGAGTGAATTGTTACCAGTTACTTGTGTCTAGTGAGTCTCCTAAGCATTTGCTAGGGGAGGGCAGCTGCAGACTTAACAAACCTTTCCTGAGAAAGGAAAAGAGAGCTTCTCAAGTACTGAATGGGAACCTCACTCTTGTCTGGGGTATCAGTGAGAGCTGGGCAGGGGAGCTTGCCTCTCCAACTGGGAGTGTTGCTGACTCTGGCCCCATGCAGCTGTCTCTGTCTAAGAAATTGCACTCTTCACCCGCAAAGTGTCTTCTGGTCAGTTACACCACTGCCCCTTATGGCAGCCAAGTGACAACTGACCAGAGTGCAGTGTGATATGCGCCTTGCAAATGATGCAATGACTAAGGGTGCTGTGAGCAATTAGGGAGGGAAGGAAAAGGGAAGATATAGGACAAGAAGCACCACTGGAGTTGGGATTTTGCCAAGTGGAGAAAGGGTATGCATGCGCCTATGTGTGGAGAGGCAGAGGAATTTAAGCAATAAATAACACAAGGCATGGATGTGGATAAGTGCACAGATGTACTCAGGAGATGGAAAAGGGAGCTGGAATCCGTGAGGGATTAGGCTGGGGTCAGAGTTTAAAGAACCTCATTCGCTGACAGGAAATTTAAGTTCATCGTGCAGAAAAATCTATGAGACACATTCTTATTGTTATACTATTGTGATTCTCTTCTTGGATGGTCTGGGTTTAGAAAGAACACCAATAACAGTAGGTGTTTGAATCAAATATCAAAGTGTCCAGAGGCCTGAAGACCAATCTGAAGCTTTTGTAGGAGTCAAGGTCCCAGAAGGTAAGGGGAAAAACTAGGAAAGAAGCAGTAGCAATGAGGGCGAGGCATGGGATTTACTTCCATGGGATATATTCTCTGATGTGAAATTACTGAATCACGCAAAGGGTATAGTAACTTATATGGCTCAGGACAAATAACTTACATTGCCATTACCATACATACAGATGTTTCCCCATTAGTTGGCCAGTCTTTGTTAGGATATGCCTTTACTTTTATTGCTTTGGTCAATGCAACCGCTTTCTCATAAATTCTCTGTATTTACACTTATTTCATTACTGGAAAAATTAAAGATTTTATTCCTAAAATTTGATTTAGCATTTATTTCTTCGGCTATCACTACTTCTATTGTTTATTAGCTGTGTGAGTAAAAGGCCTAGCCTTGTCCTTGGCACAGAGTAAGACTTCAGTAAGTTATGGTACTTATACTCTGTTGAAGCTTTTGCAATCTTTTATCTATAGGATATATTTAAAATCTATACTTCATTACTTATATGAATATTTTGTTTTGTTAGTTTTATTCCACAGAGGTTATTTATTTTACCCAATTTCTTGTTTTCACTAAAAAATATTATATTTTAAAGCTGGGATAAGTATATTAAATTTTGTTATATAAGTTTGGTGGATGTTAAAATTATATACAAGCTGGGTTTATTTCGGAATTCTCTATTTTTGTCCGTTTTTCTACCATCATGTTTTTGAATTGGTAAAGTACTCTTTTAAAAGAGTACTTTTAACTTCATACATGTTCTGAATCTGGTAGGACATGTTTTCCTTCAATACTCCTTTGTTAGTGATTTCTCTGATACTCTTCCCGTTTATTTCTTTATTTTGTAGGAATTTTAGAACAACTCTGTGAAGATATATAAAGTAATATTTGGGCATCTTAATTGGAATCTTGTTAAATTCATAAATTAATATTAAGAGATACTGTCATTTCTATCTGAGTATTTATTCTTTCCTGTCAGGAGCATATACATCTACTTTTATTTTAATCTTCCCTACTTTCCCATTATATACGGTTGTTTTCTTCAGCAAAGGACTGGGAGACAGAAGACGTCATTCTCAAATCAGATTCCTGGGAAACTGCCTTCCCCAACCATATTCTTGGGAAAGTGATTTTATGCCTATTTCTAAGAATCAGGTAAAGGTGGTTCTCCCTACTGAAAATCGACCTCAGATCCACGTTATTTCAATGGGATGAATATAAATAATTTTCCTCAGCTATACACAGAGTTTGTTAATGAATGTTTGACTATCTAGTCATTAGATTGCTGTAAGGGTTATGAAATTATGTATTCAAAGTTATCTGAAAATGTTACAATATAAACAAGGGCATGGTATAATAAAATGTAATTTTTACAATGTTTTCCCGGACAGTAAGATTCTAGAGGAAAGGAACCACATTTTCTCCTCTTGCTATCCACAATATGGTGCCAGACCACACTACGAACTCAGTAAATACTTGTATGTTAGGGGAATGAGTAGATAGTGAGACAATTTTTTAAAAAGTTAAAAGGAAAAGGAAAGGTATGGTCTAGAGAGAATGACTTTAATCTTACTGGCACATTTATTTCATCTCATATACAACTGTCTTACTATTCAACATTGATCAATATATTAATAGCATTCCTTCTGCTGGGCTCCCCCATAGCAAAATTTTATACCTTTATATTAATGTGATGTAAGTTACTTGTGTTCCTAGAACCTTTCTATTATTTCCCCCTTAGTGTAAGCTGCTCTGCTGAAAATGAGATTGTAGCTGGGAGCTGAGAGAAAAGGGAGATGGGAGGGGAGGGAAATGTTATATAATTATCCTACATTTGACTCCAGAGCAAAGGATCAGGAATATGCCAAGATCACTGTAATAACCATTGTCATGCCAGATACTAACCAGAAGCTTTCCACATACTGTTCTTAACCTCAAATTAAAGGTGAACCAGAAAGACTTCTGTCTGCCAAAAGTGTAGCTCAGGTTTTTACTTTCCTTTGCAATCGTTCTGCTCCCCGCCACCCATGCCTAAAACTTAAAACTACTTCTCCCACAATGTAGGGAAAGAAGAATCCTGATGTTAGGCTTTGGCTGTTCACAGAAAAAAGTATTTGGTTTAGAGTTATCATTTGTGAGAAATTATTAAGTATACAAACACATTCCATTGATTTGATATCTTAAGTATTTGCTTCTTCTTCTTTAAAAAACAAAACAAAACAAAATACCATCTTAAGGGCTAACAATGTGACCTTGTCATGAGAATTGGTCTAAGCTAAAAATGTTTGCATTGAGGAGCTTCTAGGCTTTCTGGTTCATTTGTAACATGGAGTGTGATGGATGCTTTACGTGGCAGAATGACTTTCAATTTTCTGGATTAAAAATAATTAAAATAATGGCAAGAATGAACTTTTAAGGTTCAGCATCATTAATGTCCTCTTTTCATCCAAAATTCATTAAAGACTCGTTCCGTATAAACTCTGAAGAGAAGTCCATGAGTCTTATAATAAAATCTGCATAGTAGTTTTGAAAGCAATTCCCTCCCTCCTCCCAAATTATGTAACTGTGCTTGAAATCCTCAATGTAACTCAAAGGAGTAGATAGGGTGGGTGGTTTTATTATTATTATTTCTCTTTCCCATCTTCCCCTTTGTATGGTACAGATGGATTAACTGAGGTTAACCTAGAAAGCTACAGGACCCAGTCCCAAACCTGATCTTCTGACTTTAATTCTTATAAATCAGAGTTTCTCAATCTTGGTACTACTGACATTTTAGGTTGGATACTTCTTTGCTGTGAGGGCCGTCCTGTGCACTGTAGGGTGTTTAGCAGCATCCCTGGCCTCCGCCCACTAGATGCCAGTAGTACCCTCCCCTCCCCACAACAGTTGTACCAACCAAAACGTCTCTGGGCGCTGCCAAATATCCCCTGGTGGTGGAGGGCAAAACTACTCCTAACTGACACTATAAGCTTTCCAAAATGCCATCACCATAAGTGACAATTAACTCCATTCCCACAGAGAGCAACTCGACTTCATATCAACTCAGCTTAATGGGACACAGTTGCTAGATGTGTCTTCAGACACGAGCTGGGTTGTCTCCAGCAAGAAGGCTGTGGGCAGTACTCTCATATTTGTTAAAAGTTCTTTATTCAACACGGATAGACTCACCCAGACTAAGGCAGATATCTTGGGTAGGCTTGATTTTCTCTCTGATGGGCCACAGATCATGATGCATGGTGGTCAGAGCTATGGTGGTCAGTAGTGCTTTTCATCAACTATTTCTGCTCTCCTCCATTCTGGGCTCAAAGCAGGATTGCATTTCCTGGTCGCCCCTTATAGTTGGGCAGTGCCTTGCAACAAGTTCTGGCCAAAGAGTCGAGTGGAACCCTATGTCACTTTTAGGCCAGAACAGTGAATTGCTAATGAAAGAACATCCTAGCTTTCTCTTGCATCTGGCACAGTAACTGGTAATGTTTGTGATGGTGGTTGCTTGGGTCTCTCTATATGCTTGGGACCCTGAGTGACCATACGAATAGAACACTACTGCTCACCTGCAATAAACATAGAGCATGAATAAAAAATAAGTGTTGAGTGTTTTAAGCCACTGAGATTTTTAAGGTTGCTAGCTTAGCATAATTTAGCTTATTCTGACTGATGTAAGAACTGAAAGATGAGAACAGATTGAAAAATAGATTTAGGTTAAATCAAGGTCATTTATATGAAAACAGAAAATATAATATAAAACCACTTAGAACTTCCTTAAGTCTTAGAGTTCTCTATTTTCATTCACTAACTCTCTAATATTTGGAAATCATTTCAATGTGGTTTTTAATATATCTGATACAGTATGTAAACTACATTATTCTATTACACCAGACTTATTCTTTCATTCATTCAAATAGTATTTATTGAACAGTAAATATATACCAAGTATTATTTGGAATATCTTCCCACTTCATATTGTTTTCGACACCTTTCTTGTGATGAAGACAGATGGCAGAAAGAAGAGGGAGTTCACTTTAATATCTAAGGAGTGATATATTTAGGAAATGAATTTGAGGTTTTGCGGGGGTTCTTTGTTTATTTGTCTTTAAACTTTCCATTTGCAAAGAGCTTATTAGAGAAAATGGAAATGATTTCGTATGAGTAGCCAGGAATTTTCCACCATTATCACCTCCTGCTGTCTTACCCGTAAAAGAGGGATGATTTTGTGGATTTCCACATAGAGGAGAATAGCAGAGAGGTGGGCTGGCAAGGTTTGAATTGTGGATTGATAGTTGGATGGATGCGTGATTTCAGGCAAGTGCCTTAACCTCCCTGTTTCTGACTTTTCGCAGCTGCAGTATGATAATCACAAAAGTGCCTAATTCACAGGGCTGTTGTGACGAATAAACAAGGCAATGCACAAAGGGCTTCTAATAGTACCTGGCACATGCTAAGCGCTCTAGGAACTGACGGATAATGCACTGGAGTTAGACTACTTCCGTGATGCAAACATCACAGAAGATGTTTGTTTTATTCACTACTTCATCTTAAACATCTAGTTTAGTGCTTGGGATAAAGTAGATATTTAAAAAACATGTGTTGAACACATACAGAAGTGAGTAGGGATGAGGAGACTGACTCCCAGGTTCTACTCCTAACCTTGCCACTACCTACTGCCCGTCTCGCCCACTGTGCCCAGCTGTGAGAACTTGGAATAGTCACCGTCCTAGATCTAGTCATCTCTTTTGTAAAATGGAAGGATCATGCAAAAGAATGATAAACTATGTAGCTATAAACTAGAATCTATAATCAACTACTACACTTTTCAGAAAAAGGATGATAATAACCTTACCGCAACATAATTTGAAAATAATCAACAGTATGAAGACTCTACAAAGTTGCTCTACTGTGGTTTTAACATTTTCAAAAGAAATTTAATGGAGATTGTCTGCTTCATCAAAAAGGGCAGTAATGGGCTTCCCTGGCGGCGCAGTGGTTGAGAGTCCGCCTGCTGATGCAGGGGACACGGGTTCGTGCCCCGGTCTGGGAGGATCCCACATGCCGCGGAGCGGTTAAGCCTGTGAGCCATGGCCGCTGAGCCTGCGCGTCCGGAGCCTGTGCTCCGCAACGGGAGAGGCCACAGCAGTGAGAGGCCCGCGTACCGCAAAAAAAAAAAAAAAAAAAAAAAGGTCAGTAAAACTCACTAGCACTAATGCCATCACTCAGATATGCTACCTTTCCCTACCAGTTCTGTGTAGAGGGAAGGAGAAAGAAGTTGGTTATAGAGTAATTAATGTACAAACTTGCAACTAGAGTAAGAATAAGTCCTGGAGATCAAAAATACAGCATAGTGATTACAGTCAACAATACTGTATTATATACTTTAAAATTGCTAAGAGACTAGATCTTACATGTTCTCACTGTGAAAAAGAAATAATTATGTGATGTGAGAGAGACCTTAGCTAGAGCTACACTGGTCATCATATTGCAATATGTAAATGTATCAAGTTATCACATTGTACACCTTAAATTTATACAATGTTATATGTATAAATCTTACCTCAAGGGAAAAAAATAAGAGTATTTTAATGGTCCTGCCGTCATGTATTAAACCTTTCTTGGTTTTCCAATACATCTAGGCTTGTATGTGAAAGAGCAAAACTTGACTCATAAGGAGTGTAATCAAAGTGACTCAAGCCTTCAAAGTCTCAGTTTTTCCATCTATCAAATGGGATAGTAATACCTACGCCTTTGGGATTATCATGAGCAGTATATGAAATAACCTGGCAAAGGGCCAAGCAAGAATTAAACTTTCAATAAATAATAGCAATTAACAGGATAATAATGATTATTATTACAATTATTTACAAGAAAACCACTTCCTCACAAATGTTAACAGTGTTCAGAGTTATCCTTCTGGCTGATACTGCACAGTGCATAAGTTGGTTTTAGGGTATGGGTTTTAGATATGCTAGTGGAGCACCTAGAAGAGACAACAGGCAAAGAAATGTATGCCTGCTAGGTAACCCTTTGCGTGAAGTGCTGGATGGTGAGGTGGGGGAAAAAAATTAATGTTTAAACTTAGAGAAGCAGTTGGGTCAGAAAACAAGAAAATGGAAAGGTAGCACAGCATAGTGGTTAAAAGTATTATGTATTGATAGTTATGTGACCTCACTTAATTTCTCTGTGCCTCAGTTTCCCCACCTAAGAAAAATGGAGACAGTAATACTGAATGAGACTGTTAAGAAGAGTTAACATTTATAAATGGCTTAGAACAATGCCTGAAATACAGCAAGTGCTATATTAGTGTTTGTCAAACTAGGACAGTGATACAAATGGCAGAAGTTACACAGAACTGCCTGTGAAGAAACCTTTGGAGTAAAGACTAGCAAGGTGGCCTTCTAGGAGCACAACCTGGAAATCTCCCAGGCTCAGTCATCTAGCCAACAACTTGGGCTCCTCCTATGTGCAAGGTGAAGTTCTGTAGCCTTAAAGAGAATTGATTCACATTTGACGTGACAGAAATGGGCCAGAGGCAAGGGCAGAAAGGAGCTCCAGTTGGGACTGGGAGTAACAGAAGTGTGTACGTAGGTAATATGACCCTTCCTATGGTCTTCCACAGCATTCCCTAATGATCCCACAGCATCCTAGGTACCTGTTAATTATATGTAAGTGTCTCCCCAAGGCAGGGCTCTCTGAGGTGCAGACTGAGTCCTGTACACTGTGAAATCCCCCTTCCGCAGTGCTCAGTAAGTATGTGTTGAGGTCGAACCAAAGTGAGTAAAAGATCGAGCCTGTAATTACTGAGCACTCAGTTCTTGGGCCCCTAATTGCTCCCCAATCCACTTTCAATCCCCAGTGCTGATCTAAATAGCTCAGTGTTAACGTGTGGGATGGGAGAGCTGTGATCCCAAGGACATGTCCCTTTGAGTAAGAACCTAGTCTTCTTTGTAGTGCTTGCTTAAAATTATCCAACAGTAAAGCTGGCTACAAAGCCTTCTGCTTAGGGATATCCTCCAGCCTCTTTCCTCAGTTCATCCACAAACACCTCAAAACTGGCACAAACAAAACTGAACTCACTAGCTTTGTAAATGAGCTGATTTTTTCTTCCTTCTTTCTTGACAGCCATCCATCTATCAAATTCTTTTCTGTGTTTTCCTTGAGAATGTCTCTCTCCTACAGCCCTCTCACTAATCTCTCTTCCACCACCTCACAGAATCACACTTGGATGACCGCTGCAGAGTCTCACTGCAATTCTGCCTACATATCACTGCAAGATAAATCTTCCTAAAATACATGCTTTATCATATTTCTTTCCAGTCCAAGACCGAGGCTCCCTATTTTTTACCTTTACCTAATCTACTTTGCTCATCCTCCGTACTTTGGCCCTACCCTGCCCATGTATTACTTGCTTATTAACTTTTGCATGCAGAATCTTCTATTCTACTTAGCGACCTCAGAGCACTAATCACTGAAATTGTTCTCTCATTTAAGTACAATATCTAAAATACTTGCTTCTCTATGCTTTGCCCATGTTGTTTCCCCTTTTGGAATATCCTAATCCTTTGGCTATTCAAGTTCTAGCTCTTAAATTAACATTCTACTCTAAGCCACATGTGTCAGTACTAATATATAATTACATTATCCTGTGTTTCCCTCTGTTTCCCGTCCTTATGCAAAAGTGTTCCCTCTTCAAGAAAACTATAAACTGCTTGAGGGCAGGGAGTTTACATTTTTATCTGTTTATTGAACAAATATTTATTGAGTTCCAGCCTTGTACCAGGCACTGCACTAGGCTCTGAGGTACCGTGATGAACAAGGTAGCCATAATCTTTGTCCTCCCAGCACCTACATTCTAATGTTTATGTGTATGTGGGGGGGGGAGTGAGATAACAAATTACACAAAATTATATGATTAGAAACTGAGGGAGGCACCATGAGGTAAAAGTATAGGGTGCCATGAGACCATTGCAAAGCTTCACATTGAAAGAAAATGCCCTTGAGCTGAGAGCGAATGAATAAAATACAAATAGGCAAATGTGCAAAGGTTTAAAGAAGGCTGGAATCTTAGAGGAACTGAGAAAAGTTTGGTGTCCATAAGTGCAGGGGGCAGAGGATGAGCCATATCAGATGAAGCTACTGAGGTACAAGCTGGGTGTACTTCCTTGTGTTGTACCAGAATCAAAAAGTACTTGCTAAGTGAGGGTAAGCTTTAAGTGGTCCTTAAGAGTCATAAAGCATGATGACAGAGGCCATTTCTGAACTTTTCTTGTCTGTATACTTGGAGTTTACAAAAAAAGCTGAATATCCAAAGCTTAAAAAATATGAACACCTAAGTGCTTAGGACGGTGGTTGGGATGCTCATCTTACTGACCCAAACATGCCCAGTGAGGATGCAGGGTGAAGGAAATGGCTTGGAACAGGCTCCATGTGGCATTAAGGATGAGAAGACCTGCTGCTATCAGCTTTGGTTTTTTGTTTGTTTTCTCAAGTTCAATAAAAAAGACATGGACCAATGACAACTATGATATGTGTCTACTCCACATTACAAGTTTGGTGCCAAGATGCTTTACACAGGCCACCTAACAGATGGTAATATATTTCAGCCATTACCAATGTGAGTAGGAATCAAACCAGTGACCCCAGAGGTGAGAGGGTGTATATCCAATTACAAATTCCCACTTTCCTTAAGTGTTAAGATGCCTAAAGCAATATATGTTATTTACATTAGGATGCACTGTATAAACTATATTTGATAAAAGAGATGACTTCACGTTCTCAACTTAAATCAAAGAATGCTTACTTAAGTATTTTTTTAATTGAATCACACTTTAATGCCATCATATAACCTTTTGGTTAACGGTGCTCATCTTGATTATTCTAACAAAGGGAAACATGGAAATTAATACTTAAGTTGTACAGCTTATGTCATCTATAAAAATACACACAAGAAAATTCAAAAGAAATACCTGGGACATCTGTGAAGGTTTCTCCAAGGACAGATACGTGGAAATTGAGTCCTAAGTCCTTAAGATGCATCAATACCTTAAAAAAACTCTCTGGATCTTTATCATGCTCCCTGGAAATAAAAACACAAAACAAAACTTGTGATATCTTAGGGTATGTGTTAGGAAAAGTGTTTTCACTTCTCATAGTATCAATTCCTCTCATGGTCTATTGTTAGTTAGGAGAGCCTCTGGCATCCAAGCTGAGATCTTCCCTCACCCTTATACTGTAGCATTAGTATTGAGTGTTTTCATGAATCTAATTTCTCTATCATGGATCAAAACCCAGTCCTATTGAAGTCTCAAGGCTCTGCAACCTTTTATTAAAGGAGAATCTGTTTTTTTCACATTTTTGGGTTAGACTATAGAAAGTCTAGCTTATTTTCCTTTCTCCTAAAATGGTTAATTTTCCACTTAACACAGGTTTTTAACAAAAGAAAAGACCAGTCTTCAAAGGACAATTCACTACTGATCATGAGAATGTACCAAAGATGCTTTTCATTTCCACGAGTCTGAGTACCTCTCTCTCACATTTACTGAGCCTCTTTCTGTCCACAAGGAACACACAGTTTAGGGAGTGAGATTACAGACTCTCTCACTAATCTCTTATTTTTAATAATTGAATGGAGAATTATAAATACATCAAAAGGGGGTAGGCCTGAGTCTAAGTCCGCTGAGTATTAACTTAGGAGTGGAGGTTAGTCAATGCATAAAAGAATAGTAATAAAGATAATTCTTTCATTTAGTAGAAGCTTTGAAAAACATGGATTATTTTTGTTTGTTTAGCTTGTCAGTCTTCTTTGTAATGACAGAATAAGAGGCTAAAGGACACTAAAATTTAAAAAAATCACCAATTCAAGAAATCACACTAAAATGGAATGACTTATTTTTTACATTCTAAGGTGTGAATATTTCAGTATTTCTTGCATTTAATCACACTGTTTTAAATTATCTTATTTCAGACAGATGTGGACCAGATGTCTTCAAAATATTTGTTTTTTCATTTATAATTCAGAATTTAAACTTATTTTCTATATTTCAGAGAAATAGTTATATATCAGCAATTGAATTTCTCATTTACCAACTAATTATGTAAAATAAATCTGTAAATTGATCAAACTGCTATATGAAATATGAAAATTATATCATTCAGGAAATCTCATGAAAAATGACATCTGCAACCCTAAATGTGTTAATTCACAATTCAGTCAATATTTTCAGTATCAAGAATTAAAACAAATGCATCTTCTGATTAACATTTTAAAACGGCATGTATAATCTCCTGGAATTGTAAGATCTTATAGAATTAGAGTTCTGTAACAATTTATTTTAAGCTCTCAGTTTGATTTGCTTCAAATAATAAAGAATGCAGTGGCAAAATGTTCATTGCTTTTTAAGATGATGGGTATTACACACATGTACCATTGGGAAGTTTTGGGGGTAATTCTCACATATACTACTGCTGTGGGCAAGAAAAAAGACTCAAAACAGTTTAAAGTAAAGAATACACCATATGTTATCTTCAACCATATCAATCAAACAGCTGCCACCTGACCTGTAGTATATGTTACTTTACTCTGAATCTCTTGGAAATAAGTAGATGAAAAGAATGGAAACAATATAACAATATATTTTAAGGAGGGAGTAACACTACAGGGAAATCTAGCCACTCAATTCTCTAAATTTTTCATTTGGAGTTCCAAAAATTTTGGCTATGGGTCCCTGAGAGAATATCTATTCTAAATATTTCCTGCTGCTTGTTTGTTGGTTGGTTGGTTTGTTTTGTATTAAAGTAAAAGTAGATGTGGTTTGGGCTTGGAAGGAGGTTTAATTGGGTAGAAGCTGTAGTTCTTAAAAGATTCCAATGTGAATATTTTCAAAGCAGCAGGCTTCATGAACCTATATTTTCAGTGTTTCTATACAAGATAAATGCATGACAATCCTGCTATATTCTTAAGATATTTTTTATAGGTAGACAAAAGCTCTCATATTCAATAGTCACTTTGCATAAGAACACAAAAGAGATTTGCATGAATCCCCTCTCTTTTTGTTTAAACTACAATATATGGATGAATGTAAGGTGAGATTCTTCTTCCATATAATTATCCCTCAGAAAAAGAGGCATCTTATCTAAAGTCCTTATAAAGTCTCTCATAATACCAGGCACTCTCTCAATTACTTTATTTTGAACAAAGTACAGTTTAGGAAAATAGCATTAACCTGAGACGCCAACTGATGAGAATTTTGGATAGTTTTAGCAGTCATTCACTTGATGGGACCGGTAAAAACAGAAGCCAAGGGATTTAATACTGAGTTAGTAATTATTTTGGGAGACATGACCTAAAAATTCAAAGTGTTTTTGAAAACAAGTATTTTAAAGATCCCTAAAAAAAATAATAGAGTAAGTGGTTACTGGAGACTATGAGTGGTAAGTGGGTTTTTATAGCCAGAGAAAAGATTTCCAGTGATGGCATCATACGGTTTCACAATCTTGCACCCCAAACCGCTTAGACTGAATTCCAGATGACAGGTGGCAGAAACATGCCAGCTGCCTGAAAAGGTGGTACCATTCTGGTGTCAAGAATGCATGGGAGGGGGAGTTAGACTAAAACTACATCATAAACTATAAGGTTGAGCAAAGAGCAATACCTCTAAAAATATTCTACATGATATATGCTTTAAAGTATTATCTATGTCTAAATTAGTAGATTACGTATTATAAGTAGACACTTGGCCAGTTCATCCATGCCCCTCAAAGTTTACATAGTCAATTTAGCTGAAAACTTTTCTCGGTTTTCTCTTTAGACAAATGGGAAATTGCCTACTATTCAGAGAATCATTAAAGATGTGCACAGATATCCAGCCCAGCCATATATCAAGGCACGGATATAGCAATGGCAGAGCTCAATATATTTTGTCAAGAGAGGGACTCACTGCAGATATCCAATGGATCATCCATGGATCTTATCCTAGCGCCCATAATATTAATGGACCCATTTAGCAGAGAATGTGAATCTGTCTTAAATTCCTTTCTAAGAAATCTAATGTGAAGTTCTCATACTTATGATTTTAGAATGAAGCATGAAACATAGGATGAGGTATTTTAAAGTAACATATTGGGCTTCCCTGATGGCGCAGTGGTTAAGATTCTGCCTGCCAATGCAGGGGACACGGGTTCGAACGCTGGTCTGGGAAGATCCTACATGCCGCGGAGCAACTAAGCCCGTGTGCCACAACTACCGAGCCTGTGCTCTAGAGCCCGCGAGCCACAACTACTGAGCCCACGTGCCACACTACTGAAGCCCACGCGCTTAGAGCCTGGCCTCTGAAACAAGAGAAGCCACCGCAATGGGAAGCCCACGCACTGCAAGAAGAGTAGCCCCCAAGCGCTGCAACTAGAGAGCCCACGTGCAGCAATGAAGACCCAACGTAGCCAAAAATAAATAAATAAATAAATAAAAATTAAAAAATGAAAATAACATATCGAGTGCCCCTTTTTGTCAACAGCTATCAGGATTAAACACACATTTAATGGTATCGTCAATTCTTTATAACCACATTTGTAGACTTACGGGCTCCTAAACTCTCTTCTTCTGTGCTCATCGATTCTGGTAGGGATGTAAATTGCAACAATATTTTAGAGGGCAATTTGGTAATGTACATAATAAGCCTTAAATTGTATATAACTTTTTCCACAGTAATTCCGATTTAGAAAAGTTACCCTATGAAATAATTAAAGAGGTGCACAGAAATTCAGCCAGAGTATGTTCATAACAGCATTGTTTATAATAGCAACCATCTGTAAACAACGTAATGGGATGATAAAGAAATAATACTTTGACACATACATATGATATAATACCCTGCAGCCATGAAATAATTTTGTAGAAGTATATTTTTGGCATGGAAATATATTCAAGAAATACTGTTAAGTAAAAGGGAGGTGACAGAGCAATACATATTTTATGATCTATTTTTGTAAGACAAATGGACGTATGTGCCTAGAAAAAAAGGTTGGGGTGAAGTATACCAAAATGTTAACAGGGTTTATCTGTAGGGGCTACATTATAAATGTTTCTCTTTTTTTTTTTTACATGTTTTCTATCATTCCTTTAATAAATATTTTTTATGTCAATCATTTTAATGCTTTAAGGAACCACCTCTAACATTCTGCCATAAAATTGTATTCATAAGGATTTTTGCTTAACTCTGTAGCATTTTTAGTATTTATAGTGGCATAATTCCTCATTTCCCGTGACACTTCTAGATTTGACAGCTGCCCATCAAGCAAACTTGATTCGTCATAAAACATTCTAGAAGATGAGTCAGAGTCCAAGTCTCCCAACAATTCCCACATTCTTGATTAGGTAAGAATGAAACAGTCTGGCTGGGAACTCATTCCTGTGCAGCCCAACTATGGCAGAAGAGACCAGAACAGAATATTTCAGGCTTACTGGAAGCAGCAGATATAGCAAGAACAGCTTTTATTCCCAAATATTATTCAGAACATTTGAAAAGCATAAACTGTTTCCATGTGTTTTTTCTTCCTGTATCTGTTCTCTCTCTGTCGCCTTTCCCGTTTAGTGTTTTAGAGCTAAATTTCTTCTTATTCCTCACTTAACATTCATTCAGTAAATATTTATTGAGGATTGCTAAGTTTCTCCATACTTGTCACTTATACTCAACTGTTATCCTTTCCTGTTTTCCCACATAACTTTATACTTATTGAATGCAATCACTTTGATCTAGTTCCTTGCCTTGCCTGGGCAGAAACCTGCTCTTTTCAGATGCCGTAACTTTCCCAGCAGCATGTCACTCTGGATTGAGAGGTCCATGAGGGAAAGATAAATGATGCCTGCTTTATTCACTACTAAGTACCCAATGCCTTGCGAGTGGAAGACATTCCTTGTGTTCATCAATATTCGGTTCTTCTTTTTTTCTGGGCACACGAAAGACTCCACGTTCATCCCCTTGAAGTAGGAGAGGCCACAGGGTAGTTCTGACCAATGGATTGCAAGCTGATTGATGTGTGTCACTTCCAGGTAGAAATTTCTAAGAGCAGTTCTGGACAGCACTTTCTCTGTTGTAGTGATCCTTGCAGAGGTCTTGTATTAAGATGGTTAGGTTAAAAGAGTGAAGTGGTCTGGACTGCTACATGGAGAAGAGTTGCCCAATAAAGCCATCTAAACATGCAGCAGACTTTGAGTTGGTGAGAGAATTAAACTTCTGTTGTGTTTAAGCAATTGAGATTAGGGGGTCTTCATTACTACAGCATAAGGTGGACTAGGCTGACTAATACATTATCTGTGGCATAAAATTAGCTGCTCTAAAAATACCTGTTGAATGAATAAAGGTGTAGGAAAAATAAATTACATTTATAGAGCTCCTGCTATGTGCAGGATCCCATACTAGGCACCTAGTCATAATCCTAATTAAGCCTCTCAACCAAGTGGTCATAGAAATATAACTATTCTTTCATTTAAGATCACACAGAAGAGACTGAGTCTGCATTTGAAATCAGGTCTCATCACTCTAAAGTCATATTCTTTCTTCTGTACAGTCTTTGACTTTCCCATTTCTTTCTTCCTACATATAATGAGAAGAAAAAGAGAGCTGGTACCTTCAGTCCATGGTTTTGTTTCCAGACCATCAAGTGATGGACATTTCTTAGATTGCTACTTGAGGTTAAAACCCATTGGATGAGAGATGGCAATAAGAATAACGGGAAGTAATATGGAATTACATGATCTCTCAACACCATGGTTTCAAATTTCTTCACCTTTTCTGATACCCCGCTAACCTCCATCTTTGCTGCCTCATTATGAAGTACCGTGTTACTTCCAAATTCAGTGATGTGTTCTTTATTCCAAAACATAAGGCTTCTATTTACCAGCTTGTGTTAGTCGTTATGATCACTTACTTCTCTATTATCCTTTCTAGGACCATAAACTCTTCACTTCCCTCTGTATGCCTGACGACAATTATCAGTTTGGGTTTCCTGCCACAGGTGCTGCTTCTGCCTTTAAAATGGTGCTTCGAATAGAATTCAACCCGTAGTCTTATGAGCCATCAACTTCTCAGCCTCTCCTCCATCTGATACTACCAGTGCCTGTCTTTCTGTAACTCCACCAGCCCTCCCCACCATCATTTCCTTACAGGTGACTAAAACCAAGAATACCCACTGTGGCTTTCTCTGAATGTTGCTCATACTGCATTCTGCCCTTCAACTTTACTTTCAGAGAGAGAGTGAAGGGTACAGTTCAGAGACAAGTGGCTCTGCCACTGATCAGCAGTATGACTCTTTGTATGTGATATAACCTCACATAGCCTCAGCTTCTTCACCGTTAGAATGGGGTAATGATAATACCTACATTTAAAATGTTAGTTGTTAGACATATATACACTAACTAATATGTATAAAATAGATAACTAATGAGAACCTGCTCTATAGCACAGGGAACTCTGCTTCACTTTGCTGTACAGCAGAAACTAACACAACATTGTAAAACAACTATACCCCAATTTAAAAAATAAATAAATAAAATAAAATGCTAGTTGTTAGGGATGAAGAAATGCCTGGCACCCTACAGATATACAATAAACTCTCATTCGCTTCATCTTTGGTATTTGTGGTATTTTAATATTTTAGAAATGTTAACCAATTTATTCCATTTCCCTTCTACCTGAACACATTCAAGAAACTAAGATGTTTTATGTTCGTTGCTTCAAGGAAGGCTTGAGACACGGGAAAAGCCCCCCCCCAGCCTCTACCAAAAAAAGGGGCAGTCTTCTTTGTTGGTCACAGAAGCAAAAGCCCTTGTAGAAATGGTAAGGACTTCAGATAGGTACAAGTACTTAAGCAAAATGCTATGTGACAGTAGCATACACCCTCCCACAACGTGTCACTGTTCTACCTCTAGACAAGAAACAAGGAGGACTGATGGGGGAGAGTTGAGGAAAACAGAACTGTGAGAGTCCCTGAGGCCATGAACTACACTTCCTGGGTTAGAAGCCGAGGAAGAAGCATGACCCCAGAGACTGAATGTCTGAGGGTATGTATCTGGGCACACAGTACTAGGGACATTCGTGAGAGATTCCTGAGACATGGTAGGCATAAATGTGGAACCATGGTTTCCTTGAGTGTCATGGAAGAGTCACAGGGCTGCTGGCAGACTGATAAAAGCAAAGGATCCCTCAGCAGTGGCCTGGGAGGAATGAGGACCAGGAAGATGGAAGACAGAGAATCTTGAACGGCTTGAGCTTTCCATCACCGTATTGAAATGGGCCATTGCACAGAAATTAAGTCATAGAAAAATAAAATTCTAATTTATGCATATCAGTGTTTCATGCCATCTGCACATTCATATTCTCATCTTTCCTTTTAATAGCAGAGGGAGAGATGTCTGCCTTTCCAAATTCAAAGTCCATTAGAGCTCTAGATCTTCTACCTCGTCTCTTTGAGAAATCTGCGTTCTCATGGTCAGTTTCCTTCCTAAAGCCTGTGATCCTATCCCCTCCTCCACAATTTCTTCATGTATGTCTTAGGCACTTTTAAGTTATCCTTTTTACCTGACACCGCTTATCAATGACAATAGTTCCAATAATATACTATTTCTAGGTGGCTTTTCATAGATCCTTTCATCTTAGAATATTAGCTATATCCCTCCATTCTTACCTCCTGTATCTTTCCTACAACTTTCCTCCCATTCTTTAATTCTGTTGGATGAAAATGCTCTCTAACAATACTAATTCTCACCTATGCCCCCCTTCATTCTCATCTTCTTGTATTTTCTCCTACATTTGACACCACTGACCATCTTCTGCTTTCTTAGAAGCAATCCTTGCTTAGTTTCCAAATAGTGTATTTAGACTACAATCTAATGACCTAATGACCAATTACATCTTCCCACTCATTTCATCCAGCAGGCCACCCAGTGAAAACGATATTCAATGAATCATTTTTCCCACTAGGTCTCACAACATGATCTCCTTTTAAATCTCCCCACTGCTAAAAGCTTAGACCCCCCAGGTTGTTTCTCTTCAACAATGATTCCCACTCTTCCCAGATATTGTATACAGTAATCTCACTCAGCTCTCTAATTTGTCAATGGGCTCTTTCGCTACAACTTTCGCCAGGAAGCCAATAGAAACCCATGACTCAAATAACTGGTAGGCCACGAAGTGTCTCAATTAAGATGAATGGGGTCTTCCCCACTCTTAGGATGTTACTTAGGCAGCAGCTACTGTTGCACATACTTTTAAAGCATCACAATGTATGTAATTACTTCTTCTCAGACCTGGGAGGCTCTATGAACTGAGCTCTTTCCCCAGTTCATTACTAAGTCCTTCTGTTTCCCTCTGTAATAAAGTTTCTCCTTGTCAAATGTGGTGATCTGGGCTGTAATTGGAAACTGACAAATCATTTAGATTTTCTTTTGTATTATAACATTTCCCTCCAAGAGATGTGTAGAAAATACATTCAAAACTGCTTGCTGGTTATCCTGAGAGCTACTCCTCTAGTCCATCTCCTAGAGTGAGAAATTTGTCTAAGGGAGAAGCCTAGGAAATTCTTTGACATCACTGAGAATTGTTGTGTTTTTACTTCTCGTATAGGAAGATGCATGATTTTTGTTTCCTGTTTTACCCTGACCGCCAGGAAGCTTACAGTCAGGTTTTCCCGTGCTTAATCTCAGCATCTGTCAGATGGAAATAACAGTACCGAGAATACAAGAATAGAAATTTAAAAACTCACTGGATGGGCTCAATAGTAGAAAGGATATTGCAGAGAATAGAATCAGTGTTCTTGAGGTGAACAGAATTTACTCACTGTGAACAAGAGAGAAAATAGACAAAAATATAAAATAAGAAAGAACTGAACCTCAGGAACCTGTGGGACAGGAACAGAAGACTCAACATTTTGTAACATCGCAGTTCCAGGAGGGGACTCTGTATGATTTCTTACAACTGTATGTGAATCTACAATTATTCCAATACAAATTTCAATGAAGAAAATGCATGCTCAATGTAATAAAATAAAAATAATCCTGAAATATATGAAGTATGCACTGAAAGCCCCTATTTCTTACCCTTCCTGATTCTACTCCTCATATGTAACCACTACTAACACGTGTTTGGTGAGTAGGCTTCCTGATCTATTTCTATGCACATGCACAAATATATATTTGTGTGAGCGTATTTTTATACACTTTCCTTACTTTATAAATACGAGATCATTATCAGTCATTCTGCACTTTCCATTTTCATTAAATACATCATAGACATCTATCTACATCAGTGCATAGAGATATCTCATTTAATAATGTTTACCTAATATTTCACAATTTAAAGTAAATCCTCCTACTACTGGACATTTAAGTTGGTTCCAACTTACTGATGTTCCAAACAATACTTAAAGTGACATCTGGTTCTTTTTATAACATTCAAATTTCTCTTTTGTAGAATCCTTATTCATTCTTGTTTTTTCCTCCTACCCTGCAAATGAAGCCATCTCAAATCTCTAACAAAGATCTATTTCCCCTGTCCTACAATGTTTACCTGGCTTTTGGAACTATCCCACTTTCAAAGAGTCACCTACTCACTCTATGTTGTAAGTTCCATGAGGGCAGAGCTCATGCTTTTGTTTACCCTGTATTCTCCATGTGTAGAATTAGGCCTGGCATACAGTTTAAAAAGTTATTATTCTGAACTGACACTCCAAATCTAGCTCACCTCTCATGAATCTAATCTTTTTATCCCCACCTATTATAAATTATTTTTTTACTATTTATATAATGAGGTGAATACACAGAGTCTTCACTTGGCTCTTCCAATGACAACTCATCTATAATACTTAAAAACTAAGCTGTTGCCTTGTCGAACACAGCATTAATGACCTAGCTTCTCTCTGGTACTGACACATCCTCATCCTCCCAATATTCCAGGACTCAAGCCTGACACATTCTGAACACAAGGAGGCTGCTTCTAAGTTGTCCTGCTAATAAACTCATTACCAGCCTTACTATTTTCTCCTACATAATTTAAGATTGCTTGATAATTTCCATTTCGATAGTACAATGTTATCCCCTCATACCCTGACAACACCACTGAGCTTCAGACTCTCCCTCTGCCAATTCAGCTTCCAGAAAAACTCTTACATTATCCTCTTCTATGTGATTTTCCTTATATATTTCTTCTCTGAAATGCATACTAAAAACCCACTAAATTGAAATTAAGCCACCCTATCCAACATTCAAATATTTCAATCAACTCATTCCCTCAAATGAGTGTTGATACTCATATTCATTCTCATCCTCTTCCTGTCTCTGTGCTGTTTTCCATCCACAGCTCTTGTGTCTATAATTCCTGAGTCTGGGACACACTCTCCCCTCCTCTCGGCCACTCTTTGCCCATTGCCTCTTTCACTAATTTTGAGTTTATTGTTACTAGTAGTCATCCCTGTGAAATCCCATCTCACTCTGAATCCCTGCAAGAACATTCTCAAGTTACTGATGATTCCATGAATGTGTTCTTTTACATTATTTCATATTTATTTGTATGTTGTCCTCTTATAATTCATCTGAAATCCCTACCACAACAGTGAAATCCTTTGACTCCAGAAGTTGGTGGGCACTCAAAATATGATTTTGGAGTGAGTGAATAATAGCTCTGTCGTGGCTGAATAGAGACAGTTATATTTTTTAGATTACAGTAGGATAGGTCTATGAAATGACATAAAGGATCATGTTTTTTTTTTTTTTAATGGACAATTAAACATGGCCTGGATTATTAGATGCCTTTCATCCAAATGAATTTCAATTCTTAATAACAGGTTTTCATATTCAGTTGTGGACATTTTGTCACATCTAGAAATGGCAAGGTCTTCAATCATATAGGAAAGAATCTTAATTTGAAGAGAAAATTCTGCTCCAAAACTCCCTTCTGATTTAAAAAAATGTTAAAGTAGAAATGGGCAGAGTGACTCATAAAAAATCATTTCAATGGGAAGAAAAATGCTAAAATTCTGTTCATTTTATGTATTTCATCTTATTTCTAGACCCAAATGAGACTGCTGTGTTTTTTTGGCTGACACAGAGATCTCCTAGAAGAGACATCTCCCTTACTAAGCAGCAACTGCTACGCATACAGATTGTCATGGCAATGACTGTGGAAAAGGAGGAACACAGTATGGGATGTCTGTTCTATAAAGACCTGCTCAAAATGACATGTTCTTGTTACTACATACGTTGCATTTTTTCATTTTATAAACAGTATTAATTATGTATCTCCTCTCTTCTCCTACATTCTCGTAAGTGAAATAAATCTGTATTATTCTACTTAGTCCCTTTCACAATAAAAGAAAAAAGTTCATTCCCAAATTTCATTACCCAGTCTTTTTGGCTTATTATTTAAAGGTATTAAGAACTGCTCACATTAGGTACCAAAGATAGACTAATCATTCATATGGAAAAGGATAAAAGATTCTGAATATTGTAATAGCATCACATGCTATAAATTAACTATAATGCTCAAGAAATGGTTCTTCAGAATGAGAAGCCTCATGAACCAAAGTCTTAATTAACTAAATCTACTTATTACTAGGAGGTATCAGGAAAATTTATTTCTGGTAAAGAATGGATAACAAAGAAGAGTCGAGTATGTTAGATAGTGTATTTGGTGAGAGACCTTTTTGACTAAATAGTTTGCTTCAGAGGTGTATGTAAACCCCCCAAAAAAGAAGATGCTTATTGAAAGCTAATAATAATCAATTCATCTATAACTATAGTTCTAATGGTGTGTTTTATCAGAATAAATGATGTAAAATAGTTTAAGTTTACATGGACGATACAGCCTAGTGAAAGGAGGGTTAAAATCCTAGTTCTGACATTTAGTAGCTGTAATCCAGGGCAAATTACTAAACCTGTCTGAGATTTAATTTCCTCATCTGTAACAATCTGACTAATAACACTCAGTTCAAAGAGCTGTTGAGGGGATTAACTGAGATGATGTATATGAAACAATTTTCAGTGCCTGGCAAACAGAAAATACACAATAAAGGATGGTGGTTGTTATAATTATTGTAATAAAAATTATTGTAATCATCGTTTTATTCTTCATTTACAGAACTGGGAATTTAAGAATATTCTATTGAGTTTGATAGCCACCATAATTGGGCAAAAAATAAAGTTTACTATACTTTACAATCAGTTAATTTATAGTATAAGTGGAATGTGCCATTATTGAGCTTTTCATAGAGTTACAAACGTGATTTAAAGCAGTTTGTGTTTGTGTATAAAGGCACACATGTCCTTAACTGAATTTTTCTTCTCAGACTGTATCCCTAATTCCGTCAAGTGCCACCATTAATCTCATCACCCAATCCACAATTAGCCCAGACACCCTCACGTCAACAATCAATTCCCGAACCAACTCCTTATTACCACCCAAGTATGTTTCTCCTTTCTTTTTTTTTTTTCCAGTACGTGGGCCTCTCACTGTCGTGGCCTCTCCCGTTGCGGAGCACAGGCTCCGGACGCGCAGGCTCAGCGGCCATGGCTCACGGGCCCAGCCGCTCCGCGGCATGTGGGATCTTCCCGGACCGGGGCACGAACCCGTGTCCCCTGCATCGGCAGGCGGACTCTCAACCACTGCGCCACCAGGGAAGCCCTCTCCTTTCTTGATAGAGTTCAGATGCTCATCACTCCTTCCAAGAACTATTATAACATCATATCAAATCACTTTCCTAAATAATTACAACTGAGATCAGGGGAGTCAATTGCCATTCCCCCCCTTCTCCACTTGGACATTACCCAAAGGCAACAAGGAGAACTGGAAATAGAGTGCAAATGTAATCTTCCACAACAATAAGACATCAACCCCCCGAACCACACAATAGATGGAGAAGCTGCCAAAAATAATGAGGATCAAAAAGACGGACAGGTGGAAGTGAAATGGAGGATATCCTCTGATTCTCAGGGACAGCTGGCAGAAGGCGCTTCTCCAAGGTGAAGAGTGTGCTGTGAGTGCAAGACCAAAATCCCTCCTTAGCAAAACGTCAACAGGGCTTGTGGGCTGCTGGTGCTAAGGGTTTCCTGAGCCTGGTTCAGTCTTGAGAAGCAGAGGATAAAGTGCTAAGTAAGAGATGAGACAGAGAAGGCATTTTTGCAAGAAGTAGTCTGTTTGACAATCATCTTTTCTGGGAGGATTACAGAAATACATTGGCTGGTACATGAAACAATATTTTTCCTGACATTCATTTTTTATGTATTAGAATGGCACTGGAAGTTGAATTTCCCATGAACATCCTAAAATAAAGGTAATCTTTTAAAAAGGTAACATTAAAAAACCTGTTTCTTCTGTTTTAGACTCAGATTTTATGGACTTCATTTTTTAAAAATGAAATCTGTATCATACTTTCCAAATGAGAACTTACCCAAAGATTCAGTAGTATGTGTATATTCAGTTATGACAATATTTTCATTTAGGAAAAAGTTCACCCATATTCTCGAGAGCAGTATGTATTTGAGATCAAAATTAAATAATTTTTCATTTTTTTGCATAGAGTTTCTTCAATATTCTAATTTGGCTTTATATGATTACATTTTAATATTTTTCACAGTTATTTAAACTTAAAAGTTAACTTATATATTAGTATATTTTAGATTTCAGAAGTATTAAAATGATGGGCAATTTTAACCATTCAAGTCAAAGAAAGAAGTCAGTGGTTTTATGTCTTTGATGCATTTACAGGACAGATATGTAATAAATGCCTCTTAGGTGTTTTCATCTGTAAATTGGATTTGCAATATAAAACCCACCAAGGAAAGGTTATAAAGGGGTCTTTTCTTTACTTGAATATCAATTACCTTTAGGAAGAATGCCAAGCAGACCAGCTTTATATTCAAAATGATATATAACAAAACACTGTGGTTGGTTCTAGGGTCCAAGTGTATTATTCAAAGTATAAAAATTCAGAACAACAAAAAATCTCTCATCTAGTGTAAGTTTTTGGCCTTAGGACAAGAATATCCTTGTCTCCGAGGTCAGGAATTTATTCGATGAAGGCGAACTAGGCACCTCTGCGTGCCAGACAGAACTTACACAAGGCACTGGGATGCAAGTATGACTAAAGAGAACAGGAGACCCAACCCTCAAGGAGTCTAAGTTCCAGTCAAGGAGAGAGCCTGTTCCCCTGTGCTGTGATCTGAGAGATAAGAAGGAAAGTCCATTGTCCACAAAGCTCATCTGTGACTGTTAATGCCTGAAGTTCCCTAAGCCTGGAGCCTTTGACATATCTTGGTTGTACAGTTTTAACAAAGTACCTGTTCACAGAAGGTTGGTACTAAATATTATTTGATGGCTGGATGGTTAGATGAATAAGCAAAAATTCCCTTTTTGCGTTTCATTTTGGAGAAGTAGGTATACAAGTAACCTCTTTAAAACACAAATATCCCTGAGGAGATAAGACATCAAGATATTAGCAAGTATGTACACGTTAGTGGGATTTAATTTAAAATTATATGTGTGTATCTTGTATTCTTTGAGGATTAATATATTGAAACAGATTACTAAGAGTATGTAAACTCGATGGTTAAAGCAGGGTCAAGAAGACGAGATTTTGAAATGTGAAGAACACATAGGGAAGTTTAGAATTGTGTGAAATAGCAAAAACCAAAAGGAAATTTGGGATGCCTAGGTGAGAGCTAAATGGCTCATGCTAGGAGGAGGGTAAATAGTACACAAAAGTAAGATGGGGCGTGCCTGCTATGGAAAAACTTACCCATTTCACATTGGCTGGAGGCCGGCTCCTAATATAAGGAGTAGGTCTGCACAGGTAAAGCTTTTAAAATGGCCTCGAAACCTAAATGTCCATCGACAGAGGAATGGATAAAGAAGATGTGGTGCATATATACAATGGAATACTACTCAGCCATAAAAAGGAATGAAATAGTGCCATTTGCAGAGACGTGTGTAGACCTAGAGACTGTCACACAGAGTGAAATAAGCCAGAAAGTGAAAAACAAATATCGTATGATATCGCTTATACGTGGAATCTAGAAAAATGGTAGAAATGAACTTATTTGCAAAGCAGAAATAAAGTCACAGATGTAGAGAACAAACTTATGGTTGCCAAGGGGGAAGGGGAGGGTGGGATGAATTGGGAGATTGGGATTGACATATATACACTGCTATGTATAAAATAGATAACTAATGAGAACCTATTGTATAGTACAGGGAACTCTACTCAGTGCTCTGTGGTGACATAAATGGGAAGGAAATCTTAAAAAGAGTGGATATGTGTATATGTATAACTGATTCACTTTGCTGTACAGCAAGAAACTAACACAACATTGTAAAGCAACTATACTTCAATAAAAATTAATTTAAAAAATACTTGAAAAAAAATACAGTATAATATGCAAGTAAAGTAAAATAAAATAGCCTCCAGTTCAGAAGTTCTGGGCTCTGACACAAGAGAAGACCAGAGCTTTCTAGGACCTCAGGTAGGACTGCGGGTGTCAAGCTGCTATCCACCAACTTCATTCTAGCCCTGGGGGCAGCCCCATACACAAGGGATGGAGGGATGGAGGGATCGTGTCCACCAGGCTGTTCGCCCCAATGTAGACTTACAAATGGACACAAGAAGAAAAGCACTATGGCCAGTTCTGGTTGAGTCTTTCTGGATCCCTGAGTTCAAGTTCACATCCAGTTTAGTTCAGCGTTCTTCCTTGCAACACATGTGGGTCAGGAGCTGTGTCTAACGGAATCCCTCTTTCAATTATCCTTACTTTCTCGGTGAAGCGTTGCCTGAATTTTCCAGGCAAAATTAGTTGCTTCCTCTTTTGGGTTTTCACTTATTATGTTGTAATGCAATTATCTGGGAGCTCTCTGAGGCAGGGGGTCTCAAAAGAAGCCCTATCAATACATGTGTAGAAGGATAATATTTGAAGTATTAATCAATGTGCTTAATAGGCTTCCTCCCTCGGTATTTCCTACTTCGCAAATCCGCTCCTCCCCACCCCCCACCCTCCCGCAACAAGGATGTTCTAGTCTTTGCCCTTAAGGTAGGGTTATTAGGCAGAAATGCAGAGAGAAGGCAAGCAATGGTGAATTCTTGATTTCCACATCAAAATTCTGAGGCTGAGGTCTAATCAATAATTTTGGAGAATAATACTAAGTAGGTTTCTCTCAACACTCTCCCTACACTGCCAGCCCCCAGCGCCCCCAGCCCAAAAATCTAAGGATGGGCTAAGGGAGGCACACTGGAGAGAACAGAGACAAGGTTGAGTGGATTCCAGGGCTGAAAGCTGGTGTAAACAGGGTGGCAGAGAGCCTGTTTGTTGGGAGAGTGACCCTGGTCTTGTGTCTTTTCCTCTAGAAACCAGCAGCTTTGCAGCAGCTCCTGTGGCCAGCACAACATGGGATCAACTGAGGAAAATAAACAGCCTGGGTCCGGGAAGACTACAAGGACATTTGCTGGGTTTTCTGAGGTCCAGAAGTGGAATGGGAGAGCAACCAAAAATTCCAAAAACCCTGAGTAAGAGAAAGAAGTTTCCAGACGGCCAGCGGGACACAGGTGGCACTGCGTTACACTGAGAGGCCCCTGCAGTGCACACAGGGTGAACAACTCAGTGCACACAGGCAGATGGGAACTGAACGTACTAGACACCAGCTCTGTGAGGTGATCACCAAGAACCAGACAGGACAATATTCCTTTCAAAGGATGCCAATGTGGCCATGTGCCCACTGAGACCAAGCTTTCTCCCCTGACGTTCCTAAGCATCCTTAGAACTTAAGTACTACGTGAAGGAGAAGGAAGGGAGAACTTAAATTTTACTGAATTATCATAAATCCACTGAGAGAATCCTGAGGTAACAGAGTTGAGTTATTGGGAAGCAAAGATTAATAATAAGAGCATAAACTTACACAGCCCTTATATGGATCAGGAACTATTCTAAGACCACTGGATGGATAAAATCACTGCCTCCTCACAACAACTCTGTGAGGTAGGTAACATTCTTCCACATAATTTATAGACTAAGTAACTGACGCTTTGCAAGTTCCCAAAGTGGCCCAGTGGTAAAGGGCAGACCTGGGATTCGAATCAGGCAGTCTGTGCTCACAAATTACAACCTGGTGTACGTGGGCACTGGGGATGCCAACTTCCTTGCCCCTTGTAAATATGTACTGAATGTTTAAATAAATCAATGAGGGAATGGTTATATCTTGGATTCCTTTTACTTAGGACTATAGTTCAAGTTCATTTAACATGGCTCTTTTACAAATGGCTAAATTACAAATTTAAGTTCTTTCATCTAAAAGGGCAATATTATTGTAATATATATTTTTGTTATTTTTTTATTCAAGTATAGTTGATTTACAGTATTATATTACTTTCAGGTGTACAACACAGTGAGTCAACATTTTTATAGATGACACTCCATTGAAAGTTATTATAAAATATTGGCTATATTCCCTGTGCTGTACATTACATCCGTATCTTATTTATTTTATACATAGTAGTTTGTATGTAATATATTTTTTAAATAAATGCCTTGCACATAAACATTTTAGCTTAAGGAATGAATGGGGCTTGTTTTTGCTGTTATTTTACCTAAGACATTCCTATCGACTCATCTTTCCCCAGCATAAATCAGATTTTGAGATATTCTGTTTTTATTTTTCCTTATCTTTTATTCACTTTATCTACTAAAAATACCTCTTATTCAGTCTTTGTGCTTTTTAATCCTTACCTAACTAATCCACATGTTAAGAACTCTTAGTTTCTAATATCTGTCTACTATATTATATAAAGAATGCTCAACATTTTTTTAAATTTTGTTTGGCCACACCATGTGGCATGTGGGATCTTAGTCTGCCGACCAGGGATGGAGCCCATGACCCTTGCACTGGGAACACAGAATCTTAACCACTGGACCGCCAGGGAAGTCCCTATGGTAGATTTCTTTTTTTGTTGTTTGTTTGCGGTACGCAGGCCTCTAACTGCGCGGAGCACAGGCTCCGGACGCGCAGGCTCAGCGACCATGGCTCACGGGCCCAGCCGCTCCGCGGCATGTGGGATCTTCCCGGACTGGGGCACGAACCCGTGTCCCCTGCATCGGCAGGCGGACTCTCAACCACTGCGCCACCAGGGAAGCCCGATAGATTTCTTAATGTAATAAATATCCATTTATAAAACTATCTGGTGGTAATCATAAAGCTAAAACACCAATAAGTTTAACCATATAAAGCTTTGTTTTATTTAAGTTCCAAAGCGTGTGCAAGATAGAGCCCCAAGGAGAGTGGTTTATGTAAGACAAAAGGGACCACACCCCTTCCAAAACACCCGTTTCCTTCAGTCATCAGCTCTCCATTGTCAGGTCAGAGAAAACCTGAACTGACCCTTAGAAGATGGTGATGATTTAGACAGATATGGAGGAGAAAGGACAGCATTGAAGTTAAGGAATAGAACAGGAGCAAAAGCACTGAGCTGGGGAAAAAGCAAGGTGAATGAACATACTCCCTAATTCCTGGCTGGAGGAGTGTCTATATACACATACTCATAAACAGAGAGTATATTTGCTTATTTTTCAAGTACTCTTAAGATTTGACTGGAGAAGTGAGATGGGGCTGTACATAGAGCAGGCTTGCTAAGTGGTGGCCATGTTTTGCCATCAGTAAGAGCTGAGGGTTGCCTGCACCTTCTGGAGGGGTGGTGCCCTCCAGCCTTCACAGTTCCCAGCTAGCCTTTTTTACTCATTAATGCTACCAGCTTGGTGGCTGTAAGCCTGTGACTTTGTCATCCGAGAGCAGTGGTTCTCAATCTGGCACATTGCAAATCTTAGGAACTACTAAAAACACCAACACCTGGGCTCCATCTCAGACCAACTGAATCAGAACCCCTCAGGGTGGGGCTTGCACTTGAGTATTGTCTTACGTGCAGGCAGGGTTGAGTACCACCATCCGATAAGGTCTTAACTGCTGGATTAAGGCAATTCCTTTTTCAAAAAAAAATTTCTGCAGACTAGTACTTCTCAATCTTGGCTACACATCAGAGTTGACTGGGATGCTTAAAAAAAAAAAAAAAATTGACGCAAGGTTCCCACTCTCAGAAATTCAGGTTTAACTGGTATGAGGGGAACAGGCATTCTTAATTAAAAAAACAAAACAAAAAACCCAAAACTCCTCATTTTAATGGGCAGCCAATGCTGAGATCAATGATGTGGTAAGTGAAAGCCACAGAAGGTCTCTGAGCAAAATGACATGAAGAAGGTTGGGATATTTACCCCACTTTGAACTGGAGGGTGCTAAGGTCAGAGAAGAGAAAATAAGGTTATTATGATAGCCTAGGTTTACATTAACAAGGATTGAACCAGGGGTATGGTACAGCAGCAAGATGGAAAGGAAAGCATCCACGGGAGATATATTGTGAAGATATATGCTGCTGTTACAGAGTAGTAAAATTTCCCTTACAAATTTCACATCGGCCTTGAAATAAGTCTGAAACCTGACATCAAGCTACCTGAATGGTCTAAAAAACAAACAACCTTAAATGAGAATTTAGTTTGAAGTAGTACTAGAGGCAACACACATCCCCTCTGGAGAAATCCAGATACAACTTGGGCAATCCTCAAAGAATTCCCTTTGCTAAAGTTCCGAAAAATATGGCTTCACAGTCAAAAATCAAAAACATATAGGAAACAAGGCACCATGATCAAAGAGAAAAAAGACAGCAGACCCACAAAGGTTTCAGATATTGGAATTATCAAACATGGAATATAAAAGTTTTATGTTTGAAGTGTTTAAAGAAACAAGAGACTAAATATATGAAGAGCAGGGGACTTTAAAAATGACCAAGCAGTATTGAAAAATTAACAAAAAGAAGTTTGAGTGATGTAAAATATAATGATTGAAATTAAGGGAGAATTAGTAAACTCAAAGATAAACCCAAAGAAAATATCCAGGATCCAGAATAAAAACACATGGGAAACATGAAAGAAAGGGTAAGAAATAAGAGATGGTCAGAAAAATCAAGACACAGAATACTAAAAAAAAGAGAGAGAGAGAGAATGAGGCAGAGGCAATATTTGTAGATATAATAGTGGATATTTTCTAGAAGTGATGAAAGACATCAATTCAAAGATTTAAAAACTGTTAACAAATCCCAAGTAAGCTTAAGAAAGAAATCCATTCCCACACATATGTGAAAGTGAAGCACACCAAGGACAAAGACAAGATCTTTAAAGTAGCTAGAGATTAAAGTCCGATTAAGTAACTTCTTGATAGCAAAATAAAGCCGAAAGAATGTAATCTTAACCTAGAATTGTGTACTCAGAAAAGATATCCTTAAAGAACAAGAGAGAAATAAAAGATAATTTCAGATGAGTTTGCCATGAGCACTCACTAAAAGCAATTCTTTGGGCAGAAGGAAAGGTCTAATGTGCAAGAGGGAATAAGAGGCAAGGAAAGAGGTAAATGTATGGGTAAGTTTGTATATTAAAATCACTATGGTAATTATTGAAAAAATCAAAAATTAGTAGACAGGAATATGGAATGAAAGAAACATCAAGAATGGCAATTACTTTTGTATGGCAGATTTTTTCAGTGAGGTTTTTAAAACTTCCTCATTTGTACATTTCTTTATTATTTAAAGTATTTATAATAAATGTGTAACATGTTTACAAAAAAGTTACATATCATTCTGTCTTTCCATTTCTCCTTTGTAATGCTTATCTCAGGGAAATTTTATTTGATTAATGGCTATTGAAGCCCCAAGCAGGCAAGGACTATATGTGAGAATTTTTCCTTACAGTTATATCCTCAATGCTTATTTCACTGCCTGGCATGTACTATATGCTCAAGAAGTATTGAATGAATGAATGAATGAATGAATGAACGACTTCATACTGATTGCATATGCAGCTTTTGTTAGGTTGAATAATGGCCCCTCAAAAGATCTCCACATTCTGATCCTTGAAACTTGTGAATGTTACCTTATTTGGCAAAAAAGGACTTTGCAGATGTGATTAAGTCAAGGATGTTGAGATAGGGAGATTATCCTGGAATATCTGGGTGGGCCCTAAATGTAATCACATATGTCATCATAAGAGGGAGGCAAAGGGAGATTTGATACAGACGGAAGAGGAGAACGCAGTGTGACCCCAGAGACAGAGAATGGAGACTAAGACTAAGGATTGCTGGTGGCCATTAGAGGTTGGAAGATGTAAGGAAGAGGGAAGGAGCCTTCTTCCTTAGACCCTCCAGAGGGAGTCAAGATCTGCTAACATCCTGATTTTAGCCCAGTGATACCAATTTTTCACTTCTGGCCTCCAGAACTGTGACAGAATAGATTTCTCTTGTTTTAAGCTGTCAGTGTTGTGGTATTTTGTTATGGTAGCCATCAAGAACTAATAGAGAGTTAAAATGAAGAGGAATCAAACAAGACAACCATTTGGAGCTGCATGTAAGGGTCATTAATGTACCATTCATAAATGAGTGTAAAATAACTTAGGGGAAAAAAGCAGGAGTCAGAATTTCAGCATGTTATCTTTTAGAAAATGGCAGGGACACGGAGATCTATGCAGGCATTATGTATCTGTCTCCCTTCCTAGACTCTGGACTTCTAGCGAGCAGAGGATTATGCCTTTCTTCTTGGATTCCCGGTAGCAACCTATCACATACCCGCTTGGATATGCCTTTCTTCTTGGATTCCTGGTAGCAACCTATCACATGCCTGCTTGGGATAATAGACCCATTAGGATCAGAGACTTTTTGCAGAAGACACGTGAAAGAATGCCCAGCATTAGGTTAATGAATAGTGAGGAGATTTTAAACCTCCAGCCTACATTTCATTCCAATGACAGAGGATAATCAAGAGTTGACTATATCTAGTGCTTAGCACAGTGGCTGGTTTTAGAAAAAGTTCAAAAACATTTTTAAATGAGTGAATGAATCTAAGGAGGAAGAGTTAATAGGTGTTATCCTTAAATGTGATCTGCTTGTTTCTTAAAAAGTTAAATGTAAATTTATCAGACAACTTAGTAATTCCACCCCTAGGTATCTACCCAAGGAAAATGAAAACATATGTGTGGACAAAGACTTTATGAAAATGTTCATAGGAGCATTATTCACAATAATCAAAAAAGTGGAAAGAGTCAAAATGTCTATTAAATGATAAATGAATAAACAAAATGTGTTATACCCATACAATGGAATATTACTCAGCCTTAGAAAGGAACAGACTACTGAAACCTGTTACAACATGGACAAACCTCAAGAACACTGACTTAAGTGAAAGAAAGCATATGCAAAAGACCACACAGTTCATGATTCCATTTATATGAAATGTCCAGAAAAGAAAAATCTGCAGAGAGAGGAAGCAGATCAGTGGTTTCCTGGAGTCAGGGTGGGAACAGAGAGTGATTGCAAAGGGGCATGAGGATCCTTTCTGGGGTGATAAAAATGTTCTAAAATTGGATTATGGTGATGGTTATGGAACTCTGTAAATTGATTAAAACTCATTAAGTTGTATTATTTAAAATGGATGAATTTTGTGATATATAAGTTATAGCCCATTAAAGCTGTTTTTTAAAAAAAAAATGTGTAAAATTTGACAATTATAAAGGTAGAAAGTACCTTTTAGCAAATCATACCTTTAAAACTATATAAGTCCTGCTCAAACAGCACTGCCATTCCTAAGTGAAGGCTCATGGCAGCCATCTTGTAAAAAACGGAAATAATTTGTGATATTGACACCTTGGGGGCTTGATGTAAGAGCCTCAAAAAACATTTTTCCATCCAGGTTTAGTAATACCCTAACAATCATAAAAATGTGAAGGGACATTTGGTAGCCTTTTATAAACTTCATTTACAAGGCAGATGCTGCTCCTTAGAAGTGTTTGCTCTGTAGCTTAATTCCATTTTTCTGTACAGTATGTACTTGTTTTGGGTAGGCTGAAAATGAAGACAAAAAAAGACGACTTTATTTAGCTGTTTCTTTTCTTTTCTTTTTCCAGGGAGTTAAGAAAAAATTGATTTTGACCAATAAGAGATGGTGGGCAAAAGTGACAATTCTATGTGAGGGAGTGAAGTACTCTGTATTATTTAGTAATAATAATAGCTAATGGTTATTAAGTGCTAGAGAACTCATTTACATGTATCATATTCTTTAATCCTCAGAACAATCCTATGATGTACTCAACATTATTCTCATCATATAAAGAAGAAAACTGAAGTTAGAGAGTAGATAACTTGTCTGAAGAGCCAAAGCTGGTAACTGTGACACCAGGACTTGTAGAAAGACCAGACTTTACTATGCTGTAACTATCACTAGGCTACAACCGCTGTCCACAGAATCAGGATGAATTCAACGTTTAAAATCAGAAAACTTAAAAATGTAGTCTATGGGGCTTCCCTGGTGGCGCAGTGGTTGAGAGTCCGCCTGCCGATGCAGGGGACGCGGGTTCGTGCCCCGGTCTGAGAAGATCCCACATGCCGCGGAGCGGCTGGGCCCATGAGTCATGGCCGCTAAGCCTGCGCGTCTGGAGCCTCTGCTCCGCAACGGGAGAGGCCACAACAGTGAGAGGCCCGCGTACAGCAAAAAAAAAAAAAAAAGTAATTTATAAGACTTAAAATCCAACATATTTTTAAAATGTTTTATGGGAATCGAACATACCATGCTGATAACACCCACATTTCTATCTTCAGTCCTGACTGCTCATCTGAATAAAAGACTTGTATTTCTAGCTTCCAACTTGAAACCTCCCCTTGCATGTCTAAAAGATACCTCTCACTCAGTACGTTCAGATGAAAACTTTCTAAACCTTACCCTCCCCAAGCGTTCTCCACCTCAGCAAACAGTACCTGCGTTTATCCACTTAGGCCAAAATCTTTAAAATATATCCTGATTCCTTCTTACAACATCCATTGCCACTACCCTAGGGAAACCACCACATTTACCTAGATTATTGTAATGGCTGTCTGCATTCATTCAGGTAGGGTGGCTGCACTGAAAGATATGGATTAAAAAATGTATAATGGTGCATGTCAGAGTAGTTGGCAGGTGGGCAGATCAAAGGGCAGCCCTCTTCATTGGGGGTCAATCCAACGACCCAAGTTGAAAGAGGCACTGTCATCTTTAAGAAGTGCCTTCCGTGTGTGCCCCCTCAAAGGGAGAGAGAATGTGGCGGAATGTTGGTGGGACATTTTTACAGCCCAGGCCTGGAAGCGGTCCACATCACTTCTGCTTACATTTACTGCCTAACACCAGTCACGCAGCCACACCAAACTGCGGTGGAAGCTAGAAAATGTGGTCCAATTGTGTCCCCAAGAAAAAGACAAAGACACGTTGGCGAAAAGTTAACAAGCCTCTTCCATACTGCCTTATTCTAGAACTCTGGCTCTTGGGTGGCAATTCTGAAACTGAGGAAAAAATTTCCTCTTTAAAAGAGTTCTTGTTAAAACCAAGGATCGGCCAGGGCAGGTGAAAAGAGGCAGTTGTGTAAGGATCATGTCTAATTTCAGCCTTGAGAGGTGACACCTAAAGCAGAAATTTTATGCTAAATCAGACGATAAGTGGCAATCTACATGCTCCTAACAAAGGTTTACTAGAATGGTATTTTCTAAAGAAGTATCTGTGGGACCAGTTTCACTTATATAATAGGAAAACAATTTGGAGGAGGAGATGAAAATATACGCTGAATCACAGAGAGATAATCAATTAAAGGAGAGATGTACTTTTTTTCTGACGGGAGGAGAAATGCCAACAAAAGTTCTAAACTAAGTTTCTGGAAGTCAATCAATTATTTTCACATTAATAAGGACAGTTTATAGTATATGGGTAGAGGGAGGAGAAACAAAGTGATTTTGATGTTGAAGGGACAGTATTTTAGGGGATATTGATGGTAAGTGCACCTTTTGGCTTTTGTTTATGTCCCACAGAGAAAGTTACCAGAAGTCAAAGAACTGGAAAGAAGTGATTTCAATGGAGGAAGTACAGTAATGAAGATAAAATAGGATTCTGGGCAATAAATCTTTTTCTACTCTGTAAATACCCCCCTTTCAATGTAAAGGCTCTTTAAAGAAATAAGAAAACAAAGCTTTCAGAAGGGGCTTGATACATTATTTATGAACTTATCAAGTGAAAAAAACACCCACTCAGACATTTTAATAAAAGCTTTTAACTAATGTATCTAATTTTATTGGTATTAAAAACAGCCAATTATGAACTGGAAAGTTATTGTTTGTTAAACTGCTATACGGCTTTCTGCAAATAGAATGCTTACAAACCACTTGGAATCACTTTTCCAAAGTTTCAGTTTCTGAAGGTCAAATAACTATGTAACTGCTTAATAAAGAAGGAAAGAAGTACCTCTAAATATCTCCCAGCTCTGATGGGCTTATATTCTGCTCCTTAGGTGAGGTATTATTAGCAAAGCTTATTTATTTTCATTTCCAAGGCTTTTATTTGCTCATTCCCTTGTGGTAAAGCTGATTTCCATGATGATTCCCTTCTTAATTTTAATACCCTTTTTACTCATCATATAGACATAAGAATTTTCCATAAAATAATGAAATCCTTGCAAAGGAAATGAAGACAACTCAGAATAAGTAAACTAGCTCTTTTTTTCAATTAATTGATCCACTGTCATGTGCATATAAGATTTTTTTTAAACCTAGGAAAATAAGGTTAATTAACATAAAAAAGCCTCACTCATCTAGATGCTGAATTTTGTATTTTACCCAGGCTGCCTTAAGTGCCTTGATTTCCCGGTAATGACCTAGTTCTCCTAATGAGGAACATTAACCCCTGGCTGTAGCTGTCCAGGACTTAATTGTCAACTGCAGCTGAAATAGGGGAGTTTGCCGATCAGCAGGTATGCGGTATATTAACTCATGTCATTTCAACCCCTAATAAATAAATCTGTTGCTAAGGCAACAGGAAGATCAGCTCTATCAGTATTCTCCCCTCCTGGTAACCAGCTCCCCCCGACTACCGCCCCTCTTTTGGAGGAAACTGCCTTTCACACCAAGCTTAGGAAAAAAGAAGGAAATTAACTACATGTAACCATAATTAGAAGTAACATCACTTCTCATCTTAGAAACATATCTAAATTAATAAAAAAGGACAGCAAAGAGAGGAATGCTTTTGACTAAGATCACGATAAATTATTTCCTTCAACAGGAGATAGGCACTCTGAGGTATACATCTAAGCAAGAACAAATCTCAAACATTTCGGTTCTTTGTGTTCTGAAATTTCCCCTTCTTTTGTTTAACCAACAAGTGATGCTAGCCTGAATAGTGCTGAAATAGCTAATTAGTTGCATAGCCAATAAAGATGATACAAGAGAAAAAAACCCTTACATAATTTATAAGAGTTATTGCAATTCTACCTTGGAATTCTTTGGTATGACTGAGTTAAAAAAAAAAAAGAAATAAAAATCTGGTCACTGAACCTTGGTCTGGGTAATCTAAAGCCATAGAACCTCATTCACTTGGGACTGTAAACAGGAGTTTAGAAAGTAATTTCAATGGATTGTTTAAAAATGATTTACACATCTGGATTATGACAGAGGGGTAGGTAAAAAAATAACCTACAAGGATCTCTCCTTCGAGGTTTATTTTTCAATGATACGTAAGACATTACTTTGGTTTTGACCAGTTTGAACCTTTCTTCCAAAACTCCATCATTTCACTTTTCCTACTACCCTTCTGTTAAAATGAATTATTCCATCTTAACAAAGTCCTGAAGGATTTGTATTTACAACTCCTATAAAGGCATTTCATTAAAAAAAACCAAACCAAAAACAAACGAAAGCATGCTTTGTAAAAGTGATGCTGATCTCATGACCATCTCCACGTGTCATTCAGTTAATCTAATCCATTTATATTCTCACTCTTTCTTCCCAGGATGAGACACTTGTCCTCAACTGGATTTACTAAGCAAGTAAGAGTCGATCATCAAAGAGTCATCTTCTAATTCATCAACATCAGCATTAAGTAACATCAAGTAAGTTTCCTACATGCCAGGTATTCTAGCTAGATGCCATTGAAAAGGTCTCCCCAAACAAATAAACAAACAAGTTTCTGTTTCTGTCCTGGAGGACCTTAGGATCTAAAACAAATGACATCATTTACAACATGTAATGAGTCAGGCTAGGAAGCAGTGTGAAAAGTGCAAAGCTCTGTTACACATTCATGTGGTGCAGTGGATTGCACAGTGCCATTGCTGCATGGAAATTCACAATCAGGGGAACTTAAATTAGGGCAGATGTCCATAGAAGGCAGAGGATTTCAGGGCATCTCTGAAGAGCCACAGGAGGGATATTACTCCTGAACGGGGGAGGAAAGAGTGGGCTGAATGAACAGAAGCCACATCAGCTGGGATAATGTGGAGAAAGGTTTAGTGACTAGGAAGGAGAAATATATTTAATTTAATGTAAGAAATAAACACACACACACAGTCATATACATGACACAAATATGTGTAACAAAGAAATTATCTACCTACCCATCCATCCATCCATCCATCCATCCATCCATCCATCCACCCACCCACTCATCCATCCATACATTTGTATCACCCAGCTATCTACTTCATAACTCACTCACCCTTGACCTGTGGTGTTAAGTAAATGTCTCGTATAACGATCTGATCAAAAAAGTTGTGATAGAGAGAAGCAAAGGCAGACATGAGCCTTGAGCAGATGAAGATAACTGTCATAAACATACCATAATCAAACAGCATCTTGTGCAGCAATTAGCATGTTGAAGAAATGAGTCAAGTTTAGAGAACTTTTTAACCCTATTAGGCAGGAAATGGTAACAAGAGCTTTAGTTTATGGTATTCTAGAGATAACACCTCCTAGACAGTAATGACTATAGGTGGAAATTCTTTATGCTGACAAACTGTGTTAGAAAGTTAAAAACAGCCCAAGAGGCAATGAGAAACTAAATGTTGAATCTGTTATCTTTTTCATATGTTCAATGGTTTGAAATTTAGTTAGCAAGGGACCTATGAATGGAATTTTGGAAATTATAAATGGGGATTTTGTAAGGCTATTTTCTGGCCATGAATTTCCCGGTATTTATTTTCCTACTAATTAAAAATCCTGGAATAGGCTCCCAGAGACACATCTGATGGTACTATGTTAGAAGACAAAATAAAACTATTTGGTGACATAACACATAATTATTTAAGCCAGGTATTTGATTACAACTTTTTAAAGATTCTAGTAAAATTCCCTAGAGAGTTTTTCATTTCTGAAATGCCAGAGTTCACTTGAAATAATCTTTAAAGACAAAAACAGGCAACAACAAAACAAACACCTCTAGGTAAAGACATACAACTTAAGAAAATTTATCACTGAATTAGGAATAACTATAATCAGCTAGAAAGAACCTTATTATTCACATGAGCTTTGACTGTCCAATTGATGGATAAATACAGAACTGGTTAGAGGATCCCCTTCAAAGAGCAGTTACCCATTATTCCCAGTCAATCTTAAATTAGCTTACTTACAATAATTAGTTATAAGGCAGATATTCCTTACATTAAGAGTATTTAACTGAGAAATGACAGTGCTCCTGGAATGCATGTATGGAATCATCTTTTTAGAGATCAGGACAAGTAAGATGGATTCTCACAGGTCTGAGGAATCTTTGGTGGAGTGTGCTGAAAGGCAGATGGCCAGACCACATGACCATCTTTTCCAGAACTATAATTCTGTGAGGATCATGTCTCCCTTAGAAAAACAGATTTAAACATAACACGGAAATAGAACAAAGAACATTGGTCTCCAAAAGCCAGCACTTTGTCTCTCTGTTCACATTCTGCTGTGGCACCTAAAGACTGCTCATCAAAAGTATTCTATTCTAAGTATTCTAATGACCAGTAAAACCTGAAAGATTTAAAACAATCTACTTACCAAATTTTTCCCAAGCTATCTGAGCAACAAGAAAACCAGGATAAGTTATTTTGGCCTGGAAAGCATAACATCCAATCATCCAACACATATCCTCTGAGAAGGCAGCAATCAATTTTGTTCGCAAAACTGTATTTTTAAACCTCAGAGTCTCAAATAATGAAAAAAATAATTTATTTTGGGCTTCCCTCGTGGCGCAGTGGTTGAGAGTCCGCCTGCCGATGCAGGGGACGCGGGTTCGTGCCCCGGTCCGGGAAGATCCCACATGCCGCGCAGCGTCTGGGCCCGTGAGCCATGGCCGCTGAGCCTGCGCGTCCGGAGCCCGTGCTCCGCAACGGGAGAGGCCACAACAGTGAGAGGCCCACGTACCGCAAAAATAAAATAAAATAAAATAATTTATTTTACTCTCAAGTAATAAAGCATCATTTTCCATTTTATATCAATGATTTGTTTTCAGTTCGAAATCACCGAAGTTACTAAAAATATAGTATGTCAAATTCTTTCTATGTTATAGCACATGATTTACCTAAGTATGGTTCAAATCTGTTTTTATTTCTTAATGACTGGGCCTTTTCCTTTCCAAATTTACATCCTTAACCATTATCAACTTTGCATAAGTTTGTTTTATCATTACTTTATGGAAAATACTGCAAATATCATAGAGCTCATAAAAAGTCATTTTGCTTTAAATGAAAAGCTCTGACAATTTCCCTACTTTCCAAGTGATGAGGTCATGGTGGAACTTATAACTATTGCTACACTAACAATTTCAAACTCCTCACCTTGAGTCACAGGCCACTCCTACCTCACCTTTCTTAACCAGAACACACCCAGTTATGAGGCACTAACGGAGGCTTTAAGATCAGAACAGAATTTCTTACATCAAAGATCTCTCTCCTGGGCTTCCCTGGTGGCGCAATGGTTGAGAGTCTGCCTGCCGATGCAGGGGACACGGGTTCGTGCCCCGGTCCGGGAAGATCCCACATGCCACGGGGCGGCTGGGCCCGTGAGCCATGGCCGCTGAGCCTGCGCTTCCGGAGCCTGTGCTCCGCAACGGGAGAGGCCACAACAGTGAGAGGCCCGCGTAGCGCAAAAAAAAAAAGAAAAAAAGATCTCTCTCCTATGGCTTCCTAACTCCTGAACCCACATTGAGACAAATTCTGTTTGGTCTGAGAAAGTTTTCTTATACATCATCAACACTTGTTTGCTATCAACTGCTAAACCTAGATGTTAGTATATTAACATTCAGGGCAAGAAAAATTCATCTATGAGAACTAAAAATTAGGCAATTCCAATGACTGATGGCAGACATATTTTGCATACATCATTATTAATTCCATTTGACAGTGGTTCTCAAAGGGTAGTCTGTGAATTCCTGGGGGTATTCAAGACCCTTTAATGGAGTCCGCGAAGTCAAGTTATTTTCATAATAATACTAAGATGTAATTTGCCTTTTTCACCGTCTTGACATTGCCCTGATAGTGAAAAAGCACTGATGGGTAAAACCGCTGGTGCCCTAGCACGAGTCAGGGCAATGGCACTAAACTGAACTAGCAGTCACTGTATTCTTAACCAACTGCGTTCGCAGTCAAACAAAACGTCAGTTTCACTTTAAAATGTCCTTGAAGAAGCTTTAAAGTTGCTAATTTTATTAAATTTCATCCTTTCAGGAGACTTAATATTCTGTGTGATAAAACTGGAAGTACACCAGGTACAATGGCTGTCTTGAGGGAAAGTATTTATATGATTGAGTTGTGAGCTAAACTAGCTGCTTTTTAAATGAAACA